>NC_068365.1:68898096-69117725 GCF_020536995.1 Dreissena polymorpha | reverse complement strand
CAGCCCTGTTTCATAGATTTCAGCAAGACCCACCAATGGATAATAGACATACAAGACCCCACTGTTGACATTATATGCTTACAGGCATGAAGGCAACTATACAGGAGTCAGGAGCCTCTTATGATACAAGGCCAGTTTAACTGTGGCTGATCAAATGCAATCTACAGTTTCACTTTGGTTCTTCAGAGTCCATGTCAACTGCTGACAGTGAAGAGCCAGGCAGTTGGACCCATGATAGGAGGGAGCCAAGTGAAGAGCAGCCAGTCTGAGCCATGATAGAAGGAGCCAAATCCTCAAGGTATAAATGCAATTATACCCCCACAAACAAAGTTTAGGGATGTATATAGGAGTGAGTGAACTTGTCGGTCGGTTCGTATTAAGTGTCCACCCTCTAATTCAAGTTGTTTTCATCTAATCTTCACCAAATGTCTGTTGGTCTGTCGGTCGGTCCTTATATTAAGTGTCCGCTCTCTAATTCAAGTTGTATTCATCCGATCTTCGGTCAGATGTTGTATCTAGAGGATACCTAGGTGAAGTGTGAATATGGGTCATGCCGGATCAAAAACTAGGTCACGGGGTCACTTAGTGCGTTTTTAACATTGAGCATGGTTTGGGCTGTTTTTTGTGAAGACAACATGCAAAATATTTTGTGTTCATTAAGGCATTTATGCTTGCCATCTCATCTGTTATGAACAGTTTATTTGTGAAATGAGAGGATTAATACCCGAATAATCTACAACTACAAAAGATATTATTTAACTTTTGAGAATGATTTTATTATACCCCCACAAACGAAGTTTAGGGGGGTTATATTGGAGTTAGCTTGTAGTGTTTCATCTAGAAAGGCAGAGAGGCATGGCGCATGACTTGAAAAAAAGGGCATTTTGCACGGAGATTCTCTTAAAAAGGGCGCATTGGGTGTTTTTGAAACTTTTAATCACAGCTTAAAACTTTGATTTAAAACATTGTACATGTCATTTTTCGTGAGAAATTCTCGCGAAATGTGTTCTTAAAATACATAGCTATTGAGTAGACATGTGAATTTATTATTATATTTTTTGGAGAACATTCAAATCGGATGCAAAACACAAAATGTTACTGATCACGGCGGCTCTAAACTGAAAGTAAACTTCATGGAGCAGGTCGTCATTAAATTACAAAATTTGCTATACGTTTTTAAAATCGGCTCAGATTTATCTTGTAATAGACTGTACTTCGGAACTCTGCTAAGTACAAATGTAATTAAAATCTTTACCGTTACGGCCCTTGTTACGTTACGACCCAGATGTGGCTCATGAATTTGTTCGGGTCTCTAATGTATGTATTGATTTTCTTCTACATCAGTACCTCATCGAGACGTTCATAATAAAGGCCCACCTATTGATGATAAAGACATGACCCAACTGTAGACTATATATTCTAGTACAATTTTCTGTTGTCCAAGCCAATATATATTTATGCCACCCTTCGAAGAAGAGGGGGTATATTGCTTTGCTCATGTCGATCGGTCCGTCCGTCCACCAGGTGGTTGTCATACGATAACTCAAGAACGCTTGGGCCTAGGATCATGAAACATCATAGGTACATTGATCATGACTTGCAGATGACCCCTATTGATTTTGAGGTCACTAGGTCAAGGTCACGGTGATCGATATTGTAAAATGGTTTCCGGATTATAACTCAAGAACGCATACGCCTAGGATCATGAAACTTCATGGGTAGATTGATCATGACTCGTAGTAGATGAACCCTATAGATTTTGAGGTCACATGGTCAAGGTCAAGGTCACAGTGACCCGAAATAGTCAAATGATTTTCGAATGATAACTCAAGAACGCTTTTGCCTAGGATCATGACACTTCATAGGTACATTGATCGTGACTTGCAGATGACCCCTATTGATTTTCAGGTCACTAGGTCAAAGGTCAAGGTCACAGTGACAAAAGTCGTATTCACACAATGGCTGCCAGTACAACGGACAGCCCATATGTGGGGCATGCATGTTTCACAAACAGCCCTTGTTTCTATAGATTTCAGCAAGACCCACCAATGGATAATAGACATACAAGACCCCACTGTTGACATTATATGCTTACAGGCATTGAGGCAACTATACAGGAGTCAGAGCCTCTCATGATACAACAGGCCAGTGTTAACTCTGCTGAATCGAATGCAATCTACTAGGTTTCACTTTGGTTCTTTCAGAGTCCATGTCAACTGCTGACAGTGATGAAGAGCCAGGAGGCAGTTTCCTGACCCATGATAGGAGGGAGCCAAGTGAAGAAGAGCCAGCCAGTCTGAGCCATGATTAGGAGGAAAGCCAAGTGAAGAGCCAGCCAGTCTGACCCTTGGTATTTCTGTTATCATAGAATAAAGGCCCACCCTATTGATGATAAAGGACATGCCCAACTGTAGAACTATATATTCTAGTATCAATGTTGTCAGTAGATCTGATCATGACTCGGCAGATGACCCCTATTGATTTGAGGTCACTAGGTCAAAGGTCAAGGTCACAGTGACCCGAAATAGTAAATGGTTTCTGGATGATAACTCAAGAACGCATACGCCTAGGATCATGAAACTTCATGGGTAGATTGATCATTACTCGCAGATGACCCCTATAGATTTTGAGGTCAAAGGTCAAGGTCACGGTGACCCGAAATAGTAAAATGGTTTTCCGGATGATAACTCAAGAACGCATACGGCTAGGATCATAAACTTCATGGGTAGATTGATCATTACTCGCAGATGACCCCTATTGATTTTGATGTCACTAGGTCAAAGGTCAAGGTCACGGTTGACCCGAAATAGTAAAATGGTTTTCGGATGATAACTCAAGAAAGCATATGCCTAGATCATGACACTTCATAGGTAGATTGATCATGACTCGCAGATGACCCCTATTGATTTTGAGGGTCACAAGGTCAAAAGATCAAGGTCACGGTGACCCGAAATAGTAAAATGATTTTCGGATGATAACTCAAGAACGCTTTTGCCTAGGATCATGACACTTCATAAGTACATCGATCGTAACTCGCAGATGACCCCTATTGATTTTCAGGTCACTAGGTCAAAGGTCAAAGGTCACAGTGACAAAAAACGTATTCACACAACGGCTGCCACTACAACGGACAGCTCATATGGGGGGGCATGCATGTTTTCTATAGATTTCAGCAAGACCCACCAATGGATAATAGACATACAAGACCCCACTGTTGACATTATATGTTTACAGGCAGTGAGGCAACTGTTGAAGACACCCACAGTCTAGAATCTATACAGGAGTCGGAGCCTCTCATGATACAACATGCCAGTGTTGACTGTGCTGATCATATGCAATCTACAGGTTTCACTTTGGTTCTTTCAGAGTCCATGTCAACTGCTGACAGTGAAGAGCCAGGCAGTCTGACCCATGATAGGAGGGAGCCAAGTGAAGAGCCAGCCAGTCTGACCCATGATAGGAGGGAGCCAAGTGAAGAGCCAGCCAGTCTGACCCATGGTATTTCTGTTGTCATATAATAAAGGCCCATCTATTGATGATAAAGACATGACCCAACTGTAGACTATATGTTCTAGTACAATTTTCTGTTGTCCAAGCCAATATATATTTATGCCACCCTTCGAAGAAGAGGGGGTATATTGCTTTGCTCATGTCGATCGGTCCGTCTGTCCACCAGGTGGTTGTCATACGATTACTCAAGAACGCTTGGGCCTAGGATCATGAAACATCATAGGTACATTGATCATGACTTGCAGATGACCCCTATTGATTTTGAGGTCAAAAGGTCAAGGTCACGGTGACCCGAAATAGTAAAATGATTTTCCGATGATAACTCAAGAACGCTTTTGCCTAGGATCATGACACTTCATAGGTACATTGATCGTGACTTGCAGATGACCCCTATTGATTATCAGGTCACTAGGTCAAAGGTCAAGGTCACAGTGACAAAAACGTATTCACACAATGGCTGCCACTACAACGGACAGCCCATATGGGGGGCATGCATGTTTTCTATAGATTTCAGCAAGATCCACCAATGGATAATAGACATACAAGACCCCACTGTTGACATTATATGTTTACAGTCATTGAGGCAACTGTTGAAGACACCCACAGTCTAGAATCTGTACAGGAGTCAGAGCCTCTCATGATACAACATGCCAGTGTTGACTGTGCTGATCATATGCAATCTACAGGTTTCACTTTGGTTCTTTCAGAGTCCATGTCAACTGCTGCCAGTGAAGGGCCAGCCAGTCTGACCCATGATGAAATGAGGCAGCCAAATCCTCAAGGTATGAACTAAATTTGAAGACGGGTTTCTCTGCATTTTCTATCATTATGTGACAGAGTCTTATGTCATGACTGTATTAAAGTAAATGAGTAGTCCAAGTCAAGTGTGATGCTCTAGACGACCTCCTCTGTGATCTACAGGGTTACAACAATGTGCTTGTAAAAGTCCTTGTAAAGTACAAAGTAGGCAGTTTGCTATGAAAGTTAATGTTTAGTACTTGTTCTTCCAAGAAATGATAGTTCTGCAAACTGTCAGTTCTTATATGTGTGAAAAATTGTTTTAAACTGGTGTTAAAACAGTTTCAGTTAGTTCATTTTACCTCCTACATGTTCAGGTTTTGTGCATTTTTATCAGGAAAACCTTGCTCTACAATATTCAATCATTGTATCACTTGCAGTGTTCTGCTGTGAAATTTTACTGTTGGGGACCCTTTAGGATTACAAAAGTGGGGACAAAAAGAAAAAATATGGGGACACAGAAATATTTTTGTAGCAGAATTAAATGTGTGGAAACTAATAACCTTTAACTTGAACTTTTAAACGTGCTTAAACTTCTTACAGTCAGGTTGTAACATTGTTATTAAAACTGGAACATTCAAAAAACTTTTTAACACTGTCAAACAGTTGTCAACATATTTACAAAACTTTGAAAAAATTTATGGTCATTGGACTCCGCATGTCAAAGTACTTGTTCGATAATTAGAAATACCGATAGTAAAGGCGTTTTCTTTTTTGCTTTATGCACAATCTGCATGTCATTTTGTTGTTGTCAAACAGTGACCAAGCCAATTTTCTTGGAATGTACGTTTAGGGGCAGACTTTTTTCGTAATTGCTAAACGATGTTGGGACTTGGGAAGACTCTGTTGGGTTGTTAATATTATTGTCATATTTTCTAATTTTACTTGCCGGAGGAAAAAAAAAAATGGATTTTGTTTTCTTTGGCCTGTCACTTTAAGCCATTTTGATAGGTTCGGAAATTTCCTTGATATCTGATTGGTTGTTATAATCTCAACTTACCAATGAAATAGAGTGTTAATATTAAATAAATTACCCATTGGCTGCGAAATGACGTCATGTCCAATGAAATAGTTTGTTCTGGTTACACATTCACTCGATTACTTTACCGACTTACAAATTGAATCGATTAGTTTTTATTTCTAATTCATGTGCGCCCGCGGACCCATATACAGAAAACGGGTGGGGACAAATATTTGTTTTTTGCGACAATAACACAAGGGCGCATCCACGGCAGAACACTGACTTATGTTGATACTTTGTGTGCAAGGATCAATTCAGTAGAAAGTCAACAAAATAAAGGGCTTACAGTCACTGAACAAATGAGTTTGCTGCTTAGAGTGTATATTTTTCCCAAAATATTTGAAAATTTCCCCTCTTGGAAGTGTAGTTCAATTTTAATCAATACCTCGTTTAAATAATTCACAGAAAAGCCAAAAATGTTGATCTTTGAACATAACATAACATGTTGATGACAAAAAAAGTTGGAATAATGTTTTTCTCTCTGTGTATGGTGAATTATGGTGTTACAACTTGATTTTGTATGTTACTTGCTTAGCATTGAAATTTCCCCTTTTACACGTGAATTATCCCCCCTCTCAGGGGACCCGACCCCTTTTCCCCAAAACTGAAAAAAACACTGACATGATACTCATTGCTATTTTATTTTTTATATCTATTCTTGTTTTAGGGACAGGGACAAGAAAAGGAATGAAACGAAAGTGGGCCAGCGAAGAGAACATATGTTTCATGAACTTTTTTAGAGATGAATTAAGAGAAAAAAAAATGCCATCTGGCTCAAAAATAATGGGGTCCCTAAAAATACTTACCGGAAGAACAGTGGCCCAGATAAGGGCAAGGGTCCATAACATTATTATGGAAAAACAAAAATGGAAAAAGAATTGTTGAACTGTGGAATATGTTTATGCCCCTGGTAGGGTGGCATATAGCAGTTGAACTGTCCGTCAGTCAGTCAGTCTGTCCATCTGGCCGAAAACTTATATGGCCATAACTTTTTCAATATTGAACATAGCAACTTGATATTTATACCCCTATTACAATTGGTAATGGGGGCTATATAGGAGTCACGTTTGTCGGTCTGTCCCGATATTTCATCCGATATTCACCAAACTTGGTCAGTAGTTGTATGTAGATAATGTCTAGATCAAGTTTGAGTATGGGTCATGCCAGGTCAAAAACTAGGTCATGGGGTCACTTAGTATGTTTTAAACTGTAAGTTTGTACGGACCATAGCTATATTATTTATCGTTACATTTTTAAATGACTCGGTACATTTGTTCACCATCATGGAACGGTGTGTCGCGTTAAAAGAAATTACGTCAATATCTCAAAGGTCAAGGTCACACTTGGGAGTTCAAAGGTCAAATGCTTGTCCGGGCCATAGCTTTGTTTTTTATTGTGAGATTTTAAAATCATTTGGCACATTTGTTCACCATCATTGAACAGTGTGTCGGGCGAAAGAATTACGTCGATATTTCCAAGAACAAGGGCACAATTTGAGTTTAAAGGTAAAAAATGGCCATAATTGAGCTTGTCTGGGCAATAACTATGTTGTTTATTGTGCGATTTTAAAATCGTTGGCTCTTTTGTTCACCATCATTTGACAGTGTGTCGCGCGAAAGAATTACGTCGATATCTTCAAACTCAAAGTTGTAGTTTTAGTTCAAAGGTCAAAAATGGCAATAAATTATCTTGTCTGGGCCATAAATATGTCATTCATTGTAAGATTTTAAAATAACTCTGTACATCAATTTTGTTCAAAGTCATTGGAAGGCTTGTCATGTGAAACAATTCAAGAGTTCAAAGGTCAAAATGGCTATAAATGATAATGGCATAATGATTCTTAAAAAATCGCCATAAATTGTATTATCTTGTTTTGTGAAGACAGCATACAAAATAGTCTGTGTCAATGCGTTATGTGGGGGGTATATGTCACGTCTGTGACAAAGCTCCAGTTGGCATGCATGTGCATCTTGTGAAGCTGCACATATTGAGTGGTGAAAAAGTGAAGGTCAAGGTAATCCTTCAAGGTTAAATGTTAAATATATTGCTTCTGTCCGTCCGTCTGAAAACTTTAAAATTGGCCATAACTTTTGAGCTCACCTGAGTGCAACATGCTCATGGTGAGCTTTTGTGATTGCCTTTTGTCCGTTGTGCGTTGTATGTCGTCAACATTTTGCCTTGTGAACACTCTAGATGCCACATTTATTGTCTGATCTTCATGAAATTTTGCAGAACATTTGTCACATTGATACCTCGACTGAGTTCGAAACTGGGTCATGCTGGGTCAAAAATTAGGTCACTAGGTCAAAAAAACAACAAAAAAACTTGTGAACACTGTAGAAGTCCAATCTTCATGTAACTTTGTCAAAATGTTTGTCTAAATGATATTTTGGTTTAGTTAAAAATTGGTTCCGGTCCGTTGAAAAACATGGCCGCCAGGGGCGGGGCAGTTTTCCTTATATGGCTATAGAGAAACCTTGTGAACACTTTAGAAGTCAAAATGTTTGCCTAATCATCATGAAACTTGGTCAAAACATTGGTTTTATTTATATTTTGGACGAGTTTGAAAATGGTCCAGATCAGTGAAAAAACATGGCCGCCAAGGGGCGGGGAGTTTTCCTTATGTCTTTAGTTAAACATTGCTAACACTCTAGAGGCCACATTTATTGTCCATTCTTCATGAAATTTGGTCCGAAGTTTGGTCTCAATGATATCTTAGACGAGCTGAAAATGGTTACGTTTGCTTGAAAAACATGGCTGCCAAAGGGCGGGGCATTTTTCCTTATATGGCTATATATGGCTATAGTAAAATCTTGTTAACACTCTTTAGGCCACATTTATTTTCCGATCTTCATGAAACTTGGTCAGAATATTCATACCAAAAAATATCGTAGACAAGTTAAAAAATGATGCTGGTTGGTTGAAAAACATGTCCGCCAGGGGGTGGGGCATTTTACCTTATATGGCTATAGTAAAACTTTGTTAACACTCTATAGGCCACATTTATTTTCTTATCTTCATGAAACTTGGTCAGAAGATTTGTCCTAATGATATCTTGGATTAGTTCAAAAATAGTTTCGTTTGCTTAAAAAACATGGCCACCAGGGGGCGGGGCATTTTTCCTAATATGGTTATGTATCATGCTTTACTAAAACATTGTAAACACTCTGTAGGGCACATTTATTTTCCGATTATTATGAAACTTGGTCAGATGATTTGTCCTAATGATATCTTGGATGAGTTCAAAAATGGTTCTAGTTGGTGGAAAAACATGGCCACTAAGGGGGCGTGGCATTTTTCCTTATATGGCTAAAGTAAAACCCTGTTAAAACTCTAGAAGCCATATTTATTGTACGATCATCATGACACTTTGTCAGAAGATTTGTCCCAATGATATTTGGACAAGTTTGAAATTGGTTCCAGTTGCTAAGAAAAACATGGCCACCAGTGGGCGGGGCATTTTTCCTTATATGGACTTATGAATCTTCTTGAAACTTTGTCAGTATATTAGTTTAAATGATATCTTGGATGTGTTTTTCACGTTGACATTTGAAGCTTTAACTTTGTATGATTCTAAATATGTGTCAATGCTGTCAGTTGAATTTTGAAATATGAAGTTTTACATTTTTTGTAGATTAAATAATTTGTAAAATGTTGCAGTTTCGTCAATCAGTTTTATAAGATATTGAGCTTTAAATATGATGCAGATTGTAAGATTCTTAATATCTTTCAATATTGTGGATAAGTTTTTGAGATATCAAGCTTTGAGTTTTATGCAAATTGTATGATTTTAAAATGTTTTAATGGTGTTGATCAGTGTAATGAAGATTGCATAATTTTTATGTTTTAATTCTGTCTATTGGTTTTCAAAATGAAAGACTTTGATTTTGTAAGTGCACTTTTATCTCCTGAAAGATTCTTTTCTAGTGTTTAGTTTATATTTTAAGGCTGTTTGCAAACTCGAAGTGAAAACAGTTCTATTACAATTTGGTAAGGACATGACATTGCATATCTGATTTTAAAATGTACTTTGCTGGCAACGTGTAATTTTCTGAAATGTCTTAGTAAGACTGTTGTTTGCAATCAAAAGGTCTGTGCTTCAAATACAGGGTAATGCATGTTTTTTGTCCAAATTTATGGCGATTCAGACATTGTTCTATGTAAATTTGGGGTTTGCTTGAAGGTTCAGTCTATTTTTATGTCCCTCACTATAGTAGTGGGGGACATATTGTTTTTGTCCTGTCTGTTGGTTGGTTGGTTGATCTGTTTACGCCAACTTTAACATTTGCAATAACTTTTGCAATATTGAAGATAGCAACTTGATATTTGGCATGCATATGTATCTCATAGAGCTGCACATTTTAATTTTCTGAAAGGTCAAGGTCAGAGGTCAAATATATGTGGCCAAAATCTCTCATTTTATGAATACTTTTGCAATATTGAAGATAGCAACTTCATATTTGGCAAGCATGTGTATCTCATGGAGCTGCACATTTTGAGTGGTGAAAGGTCAAGGTCATAATTCAATGTCATAGGTCGAATATATGGCTTCAAAGCGGCGCAGTAAGGGGGATTGTGTTTTACGAACACAGCTCTTGTTGTTAACTGCCTTTTTAGTCCCTTACCAGTGTTTCACTAAAGTCCGTGTACTTTGGACTCATTTCAAGTTGACATTTGAAGCTTGAACTTTGTATGATTCTAAATATGTGTCAATGCTGTCGGTTGAATTTTGAAATATGAAGTTTTTCATTTTTTGTAGATTAAATAATTTGTAAAATGTTGCAGTTTCGTCAATCAGTTTTATAAGATATTGAGCTTTAGTTATGATGCAGATTGTAAGATTCTTAATATCTTTCAATATTGTGGATAAGTTTTTGAGATATCAAGCTTTGAATTTTATGCAAATTGTATGATTTAAAATGTTTTAATTTGTTGATCAGTGTACTGAAGATTGTATACTTTTTATATGTTATAATTCTGTCTATTGGTTTTCAAAATGAAAGACTTTGATTTTGTAAGTGCACTTTTATCTCATTATGCCCCCCTTCGAAGAAGAGGGGGTATATTGCTTTGCTCATGTCGGTCGGTCTGTCGGTATGTCAGTTTGTCGGTCCGTCCACCAGGTGGTTGTCAGACGATAACTCAAGAACGCTTGGGCCTAGGATCATAAAACTCCATAGGTACATTGATCATGACTCGCAGATGACCCCTATAGATTTTGAGGTCACTAGGTCAAAGGTCAAGGTCACGGTGACCCAAAATAGTAAAATGGTTTTTGAATGATAACTCAAGAACGCATACGCCTAGGATCATGAAACTTCATGGGTAGATTGATCATGACTCGCAGATGACCCCTATTGATTTTGAGGTCAAAGGTCAAGGTCACGGTGACCCAAAATAGTAAAATGGTTTCCGGATGATAACTCAAAAATTCATACGCCTAGGATCATGAAACTTCATGGCTAGATTGATCATGACTTGCAGATGACCCCTATTGATTTTTAGGTCACTAGGTCAAAGGTCAAGGTCACGGTGACCCGAAATAGTAAAATGGTTTTCAGATGATAACTCAAGAACGCATATGCCTAGGATCATGAAACTTCACAGGTAGATTGATCATGACTCACAGATGACCCTTATTGATTTTGAGGTCACAAGGTCAAGGTCACGGTGACCCGAAATAGTAAAATGATTTTCGGATGATAACTCAAGAACGCTTTTGCCTAGGATCATGACACTTCATAGGTACATTGATCGTGACTCACAGATGACCCCTATTGATTTTCAGGTCACTAGGTCAAAGGTCAAGGTCACAGTGACAAAAAACGTATTCACACAATGGCTGCCACTACAACGGACAGCCCATATGGGGGGCATGCTTGTTTTACAAACAGCCCTTGTTAAAGATTCTTTTCTAGTGTTTAGTTTATATTTTAAGGCTGTTTGCAAACTCGAAGTGAAAACAGCTCTAGTACAATTTGGTAAGGACATGACATTGCATATCTGATTTAAAAATGTACTTTGCTGGCAACGTGTAATTTTCAGAAATGTCTTAGTAAGTAAGACTGTTGTTTGCAATCAAAAGGTCTGTGCTTCAAATCCAGGAAAATGCATGTTTTTTGTCCAAATTTATGTCAATTCAGACATTGTTCTGTGTAAATATGGGGTTTGCTTGTAGGATCAGTCTATTTTTATGTCCCCCACTATAGTAGTGGGGGACATGTTGTTTTTGCTCTGTCGGTCTGTTGATTGGTTGGTTGGTCTGTTTATGCCAACTTTAACATTTTGCAATATTGAAAGTAGCAACTTGATATTTGGCATGCAAATGCATCTCCTGAAGCTGCACATTATTATTGGTGAAAGGTCAAGGTCATCCTTCAAGGTCAGAGGTCAAATATATGTGGCCAAAATCGCTCATTTTATGAATTCTTTTGCAATATTGAAGATAGCAACTTGATATTTGCCAAGCATGTGTATCTCATTGAGCTGCACATTTTGAGTGGTGAAAGGTCAAGGTCATCCTTCAAGGTCAGAGGTCAAATATATGTGGCCCAAATCGCTTATTTTATTAATACTTTTGCAATATTGAAGATAGCAACTTGAAATTTGGCATGCATGTGTATCTCATGGAGCTGCAAATTTTGAGTGTTGAAAGGTCAAAGTCATCCTTCAAGGTCAGAGGTTAAATATATGTGGCCCAAATCGCTTATTTTATGAATACGTTTGCACTATTGAAGATAGCAACTTGATATTTGGCATGCATATGTATCTCATAGAGCTGCACATTTTGAGTGGTGAAAGGTCAAGGTCATCCTTCAAGGTCAAATATATGGGTCAAAATTGCTCATGTTATGTTACTTCTGCAATATTGAAGCTAGCAATTTTATATTTGACATGCATGTGTATCTCATGGAGCTGCACATTTTGAGTGGTGAAGGGTCAAGGTCATCCTTCAAGGTCAAACGTTATATACGGGGACATTGGGTTTCACAAACGCATCTTGTTGTGTATGTAATTAATTTTGCTTAATTTTTGTGATCCCCCGCCAACAGCGGAGGGATATTAATTTGGCATTGTCCGTCTTTCCGTCTGTCCGTCCGGCACTTTTGTGTCCAGAACCATATCTTGGAAGTGCTTTAGCAGATTTCATTGAAACTTGGTACGAGTATATATATATGGATAAGAGGATGATGCACGCCAAATGGCATTGTACATCCTTGATTAATAGCGGAGTTATGACCCTTTGTATTTGAAAAAAATGCTTTTTTTTGTGTGTCCAGAGCCATAACTTGTATCCAGAAGTATAATGGCGGGGGATATCAATTCAACGAATTTGCTTGTTAAATCAGTTTTTATTTTCATGATAATCATTTAGTTCGTACTGCAACTTATGATGGATTGTTACTACTATCTCCAATTATTTGTTTGTCATGGGTCCGTCACCATTTATCTCTTATATAATACTTGAATTGAGCATTTCACAATCTGACAATCATGCATATCATTTATTAGTTTCATAATAAAACGTCTGACAAGGGTCAGATAATTTTAACATATATTGTTGTTATAATTTGTCATGTGTTGTATGAATAAATGACACTTCCATGATAGAGAAAATTTAAATATATTTTTAGAGACATTTGTAAAATGAAAATGAAATAACTATACATTTTACAGTGGCTAGTCGTACGGCTAGACAAGAGGCTAGCCGCACGGCCCCGTACGGGTAGACAATAGGTTTGCCGTACGGCTCTGTACGTATAGCCTTTCCTATGGATATTGTCTAAGTTAAAGACAACCATTTTCAGTGAACTGATAAATTGCCTGTATGAAACCATATATTTATCCATTGTCTGAACGACAATTAAATTATTTGTGTGACTCCATTTCTGAGAAGTACCTTGGCCGTCATTGAATTTCATAATATCGATGCCGCAACTAATTAAAACAGTTTTCACTCCTTACATAGGAAAGTCGTCTTATTAAAGAATCAAATTAGAAACCGATTTAAATTATGTGTGTGTAAGTCAATTTCTAGAACGTAACTTTGACGGCTGTCGTCATTAAATTTCAAAATATCGATGCCGCAACTCTTTAATACAGGTTTTTCACGCCTTAGGAACGTCGACTAATTAATGAATCAAATAAGCAACCGTATGACATGAAAGGAAGCCGTGAAAGATGACGAATTTTTAAAGCGAGATTATACGATTTTTTCAAATATTTATTAATTTACATAAAATGTGTATAAAAAAAAACAACTTATTAAACATATATTTGAACATAAACTTAAATAAAAGTTAAGAAGAACATGTGTCGATATATGCAAAATAAGCCAGATATTAAATTCTGAAATCGAAAATTCATGTACAGTCGAATTCGCCAGCATGTAAATCGTGCATGTACGATGTGAATCTAAATTTAGTTTAACGGTTCATTTTTAGTGTGAGCGTCAGCTAACGCTAATGTTTTTGCAAATCGGTATGTGCGTAGAAGCCTTAAAGGGGCCTTTTCACAGATTTGACATGTTTTGAAGTTTGTCATTAGATGCTTTATATTGATGAATGTAAACATTGGATTTTTAACGCTCCAGAAAAAAAATCAAAAATAAAATTTAAAAATGGAAAAAAGTAGCCCGTACAAGGGCTCGAACCAGTGACCCCCGGAATCCTGGAGTAAAAAACGCTTTAGCCTAATGAGCTATCCTGCCAAGCATACATGAGAGGTGTATTCTATACCTGATATAAGCAATCTTCGTAGTTTCACAAATTTAAACGATAACAACAGAACTCTCCAAATTATTCAATCGTTTCGCGTTGCAACGCTCTATAATTTTTAGGTTTTTAAATCGTGAAAAGATGCATATAATGGCTATATTAGACCATGGTTAATGTTCAGTAATACTGATTCCTCACAAATATCATAACTAAAACGAAAATTTGCGAATCTGAAACAACTATTTTCAATTTTGTCAATTTACCAAACCGTGAAAAGATCCCTTTAACTATGACATGGAAAGACAACCACTGTCCGTTGCAGCAGACTACACATTCTACTAGCGTCTGCTAGGAAAGATAACCACCACATTTGCCTGTTTATAGTCCACCACTCACTGGTGCACTGCAGTTGGTGTATATGAGTAATAGAGTTTAACAGCTTGTAAGACGATATTGGCCAGTCTAGTGTTTATCATTGAAAATCTGCACATACTGGCTGCTTTCAGAGAAAACAGGGCTTAATGCATGTCAAATAAGATAAGCCTGTGCATACTGATAAGCTTGTGCAATGCAAACACGCTAAACAAGGACGACATGTCTTATTTTATAATGTTTAAAGGGTCTCTTGTACTGGGATGACAATTTATGCATAAGCATTTAGCCCTGTTTTCCCAAAACGAAGCTAAAAATTTATTTTTTATTAATGATTTAAAAAAAAAACATCTGAACCTGTGCTTTAAGACACACTCTTTATAATTTTGAATGGATTGTGTCCATTCAAAACTTGCAATATAAAAAGCTATAACATAATTTTTTAAACTGAGTTGCGTCTAAACTTATACAACAACGAACACCTACAGTGACGTCAGCGCTTTGATAAATTCCTGCAACCATTTATTCGCCACACGAACACTAACTAAAAATACGAATGCTTCAGTTATAGGCTACTATTCCATCTGTCCGCAACCGCATATCCGCATCCGCAAAAAATAAAACAAGTAGAAATGCACTGCACTTATTCCATTCATCCGTATCCGCACGCGAATAGGCGTCCGCAATAGAACGCTCAAGTGAGCATTCTTGGGCTACTATTCCATCTATCTGTAAATGTATCCGTATCCGCAAAATATACGGACGCTATATTCCATTTATCCGCATACGTCGAACGTATCTTTATTTTTGTATATGGATAAAACTAAAAATTATAATTATTGAGATAATTATATTGAAGGACAAGCTGCTAAGCGTGAATTTAAGTAGATATAAGGTACAAATCATCGTTCTGTCCGTAAAAGGATACAAATGGTAAATACCTGAAACATCTTCTTTTAGTGCCTTGGCTATGATTTTCCATACATTTAAACTTTAAAGTATAATCAGAGTCACGATATGCAGAACTGCGTTGGATGTATAATTCCGGGTATTTTTTCACGAATTCGAGAGATTTTCAGTTTATTTTTTAGATGACAGCTACTCTCATCGTGCTAAATGCCGTCCGTATCTCGTCCGCATCCGTTTGCGGATAAATGGAATATAGCGTCCGTATAACGATTTTGCGGATACTGACGCGGATACGGATGCGGATGCGGATTGGTGGAATACTAGCCTTATTTTAGGAAAATATGTACGAAATATCTTCGTCACAATCGGCTCGGGCGCTTATTTGTCTTTGCTGCATATTACTGATTAACAGCACTAAATGACAATTCTATACTTTATAAGCCGTACGGCTAGACAATCTCAATAGGAAAGGCTATAATACGTACAGCGCCGTAAGGCTAGCCTATTGTCTAGCCGTACGGGGCCGTACGGTTAGCCTCTTGTCTAGCCGTACGGGACTGTACGACTAGCCACTGCCTTTAGTTATTGGAGGTTCTTATGTATTATACCCAGTCGCAAGTGGTATAGGCTATACTCAAATCTTTTCGTCCGTCTGTTATTGGATACTGTGATGGGTTATGTATCACATTCAATGTTGTTTTTTTTTGTTTATAAGACAAAATCAGATTTTTTTTTTCAAAATACCTTCCTTTTAACTAATTTGAAAGCATTTTTACAGGTCCATTCTTGCGAAGCAATAATGCAAGTTAAAGAACTGGTTTTACAAGTCCCTATTCGATATTTATGACATAACTATGACTAAAATCTTCAGAATAGTTCAAAGCACGAAATGAATATCTTTCTGTTGGACATGAGGAAGTGGACCGAATATCGATGACTGGATCATTTTCCACGAAGGCACATAAAACTACAGTAATGTTCCGCTACTTTCAGCTTGGTCTTAATAGCATGTCGGACTTCATAATTAACAGGGTATTTTGTTCTTTATTCAATACTTTGGGACCATGCAATCTTGAAAAATTGCAATTTACAGTGTTCAATGTGGTCTTAATAGCGGTACTCTTCTTGTACTAGGAATCGCTGCGTGTTTTAGTCATTATCTTTGAAATCCTTTTCGAAGCTATCATAAAAAACATTTATACTCGTGTCACGCCAGAGTGACATCACGTCAGGTTTAAACACAATAAGTAAATACATATTGTTATAACGTTTAAATATTCGTTTGACTTCTATTTTTCATTTCAATTTAATAATCCTATAAATGTTTTGTTTTTGGTTGTCATATCTATTTACCATTAACGATCCGCAACTGTTTTACCTTTACGTATCTTTGCAATGAAACTGTTATAGCGACAACTGTTTCATTATAGCTGCTTGCATCACACGGACACCACTGTTATATAATTCAATGATTTCTACAAGGATGATTCTATCCTACATTATCTCAATTGTTTAACCAAGGACATTGTGCTTTTAAAAGTTCCGGCGACTACAAAATCACGCAACAGGAGAAAATAACACGATACGTAGTCAAATAATGCAAAAATTCAAAAAAATATTAAAATAACATTAAACACATATTTAGTTCACCATTGTGTCATTCCCTCTGTAAAATGAATTCGACTCAAAATGTTATTAAATGTATAATGCAAGGAAACCATGCAGAGCGATTCATGCATAGGCCACACAAATACAAACACATCTGATCGTGAGGATTTAATATATAAAGTTTGAGGTCGAGAAGATCTTAACCACAATTCTAATGCGAGTGTCGCAAGATATAACTATGCTCAAGGCCAACTCATTTTTTAGCAAACAATGTTTCGTATTTCAAGTGACACTATCTCAGGGACCCGGTATGTCGGTATCAAGTATCACAGAGTATACATATATAAAAAAATAATTGGGTCATGGGGACCCAGATACGAGGTTTAAAGTAAAAAAATGTATATGTTATTTGTCTGCAGAAATAACTAGATATATTAAGTTTCGAGTTATATATAGGTTGTTGAAGGTAATTCGCATAAAACACGCTATTTTTCAGTTGGATACTAGCATGGGAAAGGGAAGTACCCAACACTCCGGAAATATATCACAGACCCTATAGTTAACCCAGTATGAGTATATATATATATATATATATATATAGTTATATATATAGTTATATACAGTTATAGAGGTCATAAATGTATATATTTACAATATTTGCATTATTGATATTAAACTTGTTATGACATTCGATGTCCAGAAAATACTGAATCAATACTTTAAATTAAGTGTCGATCCTTACTTTATACTATGGATAAAAACGCCTTACGAATTGTATTGATAATATTGAGGATCCGATTATATCCATTAATAATAACCGTATGAAAACTAAATTTTATCCCGACCAAAATTAACAAAAAATTCTTAAGGTTCTGACAAAAAAGATCGAAACAACTATACACTTATATTCGAGAAACATGATGCAAATTAAACAAGTTTTGCAATAAAACAGCATTTACTTATATCAAATCAAGTTGCCGTCACATCGTTATTTCCGGTCTTGAAGATTCAGATGGTGGCTGCATAACATTGATTCCGGTGAATTGTCACTATTTCTTGATCTCATAAAATAATTCATATCAGCCTCGTACTGGGAAAAGTGAGCGTAATGAATTTGCGAAATGTACACAGGATAAAATGGGACAACATTTTACCCATCATTTGATTCTCGCTTAGGGGAGACTTCCTTTAAACAAAAATTAACATAAAAGCGGCCTCTTTTTATTAATATTGTAGTGACAGTGACATCTGGTGCTACGCCCCCATGCAAAGTTGGTACCCGGCTTGCGTCGTTTATATGACGGGACCATGCTGCATGATGTGGAGCCAATCGGATGGACGCAGATGCCTGATGGGATGACCTATGGAAGGGATTATCCGCCAGTCCATGCTTGATGGTAAAAGACATTCTCATTTTACCTACAGCCATATGCATTTTGATACATGGTAGTTGCATCTTTTTTTCGGCGGAGCTGACTACGCCAGCTTTTCACCTTACGTGACCTTTGTTAGCGTCCAATAGAATTCAAATAAAACTTCCCGCGGCCAAGTACAGATGAATACACATCATTGACTGCATTCGCTGATTTGATAATACCTCTAGAACATTGGAAACATGTCCGCGTCTTTGTAACTCTGTTTTACTGCGTGTTCAGCATGAAACAGTTTTATCTCTAATAAAAAAGCTTAATAGATTGAACAGTTTTACACTCAATCTCGACATCAATAAAGTTTGTGTGTGCACCTTTTATTTTCCGAGGATTTCCAGCGCGAGAACGTTGTGTACTTTAAGGCCATGTTCTCATATTTTGTACTGACTTCCATATTCCTGTCAACATGTTATATGTAAAAGTATACAGAGCAGTGGAAGCCTCACTTTAATGCATTGCATTTCAACCCGCGAGGTATAAGGGGTCAGTTCACGGTTAGTGTGTTTGAATGTCAGAGTTTATATACAGGTCCTTATGTGCTGATCGGAGTTCGCGGCCAGTAAAATAATCGTAATATAATAAAGACGCTATAGCGTGAACTAGGTGAACTGGAATTTTCTTTAGACCAGAAAGATGTTAAATGAAGATATCCAGCGATATAATTATGGTATGTCAATAATAGATTCTTAATGTGTTTTCAACAATACCATGATAAATATTATATTTAATTAATTAACAAGAATTATTCCATCATATTTACTAAGGTATTATTGCATCATACTGACTAATGTATTAAGTATGAGCGCGATGATTCTCGATACTGTTAATAATCGAATCAAATACACGTAGCAATGCCCGATAAGCCACTCAAACAGGTTTGTTCGAAGAACGCGCGTATACATATTTAAAATATGTACAGAGACTTCGCGTGTGGCCGGTTGACTTTGGTTTTCTGTTTTGTATCTATAGGTTTATGACCAGCAATATGTAATAATGTAAAATAAGCCGCGAAAACTCCGCGTAACATCCCGTACTGCGTTTGATGCAGCTTAAAACTGCACAGAAAACGATATTAGCTATCCTTGATCTCATTCATTTAAATCTTTACCTTCCATAAACTCCAACCACAATCAACGCCGTATATCTTTTTTTAAAGATATTTCTTGTTTTCTTTTTCATAAAACATGGTAGTTGCATCATGCCTTATTACATTTGCGATGATATCACTTCAACTCAGTGTCACATATTGATAAGGTTATAATTACTTCATATATATCTTTACTTCGTGTGTGTTATTGACAACTGCGGTTAAACTTTTGAAATTTGTATTAATTCTTATTCTAACGGCGTTCTATGTTTAAGAATGTGCATTTTTGGCTATGTTGTTACTGAATTTAACAAGCTGTTTGCGGATCTACATTACTTCTTAAGCCGATTGCTAGTGCGTCTCTGATTTAGAATTAGATTTCGGTTTTGCATTCACCGCCATTATAAAAAGTTCACAATGCGACAATGGGAACCAGTACTAAAAAAACCTATTTCCAGCGCAAATTGCAGCGTACATTACCAATGCCAGGAGATCTCTCTAAACATCCAATCAAAATCTCCGGTAACAACCGTTATACATCGATTATCTCTGGAATCCTCCGTAAAAAAGGTGATAGGTAAAACACTTACCCGTCTTCATAATGCCTATTGTTTTTCTTGGAGGTCATAATATAATTAATAGTTTCCCTTTATAAATAAATGTAAAAGCGACAACTTTAATCGAAAATAAATGCAACATTTTGCACAAAGATACTTTTTTCTATCTCGTGGCCACGAGTTAGCTATGTCGGGATCTCGAGATCTCGAATTAAAAATGCATTTCTCTTTTTTTCTATCTCGTCGCAACGAGTTAGCTAAGTCGGGATCTCGAGATCTCGAGATCTCGAAATAGAAAAAAACACTCCTCTTTTTTCTATCTCGTGGCCACGAGTTAGCTAAGTCGGGATCTCGAGATAGCTATGCCGTGGCCACGAGATAGAAAAAAGAGGAGTGCAAAACTTAACGAAAGAGGGGTGAAATTAAAAAAAGAGCGGTGCAGTAAATAAAGGGAGGGTGCATTAAACAAAAGAGCAGAGAATTTCGAGATCTCGTGATCCCGACTTAGCTAACTCGTGGCAACAGGTTAGTCAGCTAATCAAATACTATCTTGTTCCCTCAAATTAATCAGCTAATGAAAACGTCCGAAAAACGAGGCTCTGATATAACATAACATACTTCTATAAATACTACTATAACTACTGCAACTACTGTTGCTGTTGTTGTTGTTGCCGCTGCTGCTGCTACTTCTACTTCTACTACTACTACTACTTCTATTACTACTACTATTACTACTACTACAACAACTACTACTACTACTAATTTTACTACTACTACTACTGCTATTACTGCTACTACTACTACTACCACTTTTCCTACTACTACTATTACTACTACTACTACTTCTACTACTACTACCAGTACTACTAAAACGACTACTACTACTACTACTACTACTACTACTACTACTACTACTACTACTACTACTACTACTACTACTACTACTACTACTACTACTACTACTACTACTACTACTACTACTACTACTACTACTACTACTACTACTACTACTACTACTACTACTACTACTACTACTACTACTACTACTACTACTACTACTACTACTACTACTACTTCTACTTCTACTACTACTGCTACTACTTCTACCACTACTACCAGTACTACTAAAACGACTACTAAAACGACTACTACTACTACTACTACTACTACTACTACTACTACTACTACTACTACTACTACTACTACTACTACTACTACTACTACTACTACTACTACTACTACTACTACTACTACTACTACTACTATTACTACTTATACTACTACTACTACTACAACTACTACTACTACTACTACTACTACTACTACTACTACTACTACTACTACTGCTTCTTCTTCTACTACTACTACTACTACTACTACTACTACTACTACTACTACTACTACTACT
The DNA here is from genome assembly GCF_020536995.1 of Dreissena polymorpha. Classification (NCBI taxonomy): domain Eukaryota; kingdom Metazoa; phylum Mollusca; class Bivalvia; order Myida; family Dreissenidae; genus Dreissena; species Dreissena polymorpha. The sequence goes on along the minus strand of NC_068365.1, from coordinate 69,096,308 downwards.
ACTACTACTACTACTACTACTACTACTACTACTACTACTACTACTACTACTACTACTACTACTACTACTTCTACTACTACTACTAATACTACTACAACTACTACTACTACTACTACTACTACTACTACTACTACTACTACTATTACTACTACTACTTATACAACTACTACTACTACTACTGCTACTACTACTACTACTACTACTACTACTACTACTACTACTACTAGTACTACTACTACTACTACTACTACTACTACTACTACTACTACTACTACTACTACTACTACTACTACTACTACTTCTACTAATGCAATAAAAAAGATATGTCATGTTCAAACGAATCCTTAACATCTTCATTTCTACACCGATTAACTTCTAATTGATCCTGAATATCTCTTATGACAATACGGTCAGTCTCAGCTATGCATGGCCCCAGTACCAACACTAGGGTGCCCCCCTGGGTCAAACATGCGGCGTGGGGATACGCGTCGGCCTCTGCCGCGCCATTTCTAGTTGTTGTTGAATTCAATATGAATTGCTATGAATGGAATAGTGAGAACTGTATGTGCTTCTTTAGTATGGTATTGTTTATCAGTACCAGTTAAATTCATAATTTAGTGTGAATAGCTTCTGCATGAAATGCCAATTGTGTTGATGTATTGGACAGATAATTGCATCGTGTTGTAAATAATGAATAAATCTTTCTTATTTGAACAATTATGAGATTTTCAATAAATGACAAACCGCCATTTTGTCATTGGAAATATTTTTTAATATAACATGCATTGCTTTAACATTTAAGTCTGGCCCTGAGAAAATTGGACCAAATGCATGACCTCAAAATGTTGTCTCAGATTAGCCTGTACCGTCAGCACAGGCTTATCAGGGACAACACTTTCCGGCAGATTTTTTATTATCGAAAAATTCCATTTCATCACTGATTTGCCCTGATTAACACTTGACACACATGCATTAAGACCCATTTTCCCAGACCGTGGCTCAATTATGTTGTTGTTGTGTGTCTTGTAATGCCTGTGGACGAAGACATCCATCATACAATAGCGTGTCAAAATAATCTAAATACTGAATAACCCTTTTTACAATTTTATTAGAAATCATCATACAATTGTTTCAAAACATTCTATAAACTGGTGCAATATAAGTTAAAAACCTATATATACATGTGAGATTGCACTACTGTCTGGCTATATGTAAATGCCTGGATGCACAATAAATAAACTGATTGTTATCTGTCATTTTGTTGGCCTAACTTGTTTGCACGTGTGAACTTCTTTTAATGTAAAAGAAGTTATATATGGAAATCATTTTTGGTAGCAAATTATATTGTTGCTTGTGTTCACCTTTTACTTATAAAAGACATAGAATAAGTGTGGAAAAGCACATTACCTCATTAAATGCTAGAGTCCTGTCTTAACAAAGATTATATGATACATTTTGGTTATGACTGAATATTAACTTACAATTAATAGGCATTTAGAATCTGTATGATCTTTAAATAAAAGGAATGTTAAAAGGAAATAAATACAATTGACTTTTGCTTTGGGAAAATGGTGTTTAATGCATATTCCTGAAGTGTTGTCGCAGATTAACTTGTACAGTCCGCTAAGGCTAATCGGGGAAGACACTTTCTGGTTTTATGAGCTATTTCGTTTAAAAAAAGTATTTTGAAAAAGAAAATCCAGTCTAGGCCAAAAAAGTTTCGTCAGATAAGCATGTGTGGACCACATAAGCTAATCTGGGACGACACTTCACACACACGCATAAAGCCAATTTCAACAGAGCGCGGCTGAATTTGACTGAATACAAGGTCTATTTAACCTAGGCTGTTCACTGCAAATACATTATCACATATGTCTAAATGTCAGCACAACAAAATAGAATGACAAGAAATGTCTACTAAAAAACTACACAATAGAAATCTAGCAAGAACAAAGCTGCTTACCAATCTACAAGATGTGTGAATAAGATGCTTGTAATGTGAAATAAATCAATTTCTCTAATATTATGTTGAGCTTAAGCATGCCAAAAGCACAAATAGCAAACAACAATTTGCTGCATGATTTAACAAACAGTTCAATATTTCCAACTAGCAAAATGTTTCTTATTAAAATTGGCCTTTGTTCTAAAACTTTATAAAACACCACTTCGGATATTGGATACAGAGTAGCCAAAATTATTAGCATTAAAACACATAACACACTCTATTATCATTATCAGAACATTTAGACTGGTCCCTGAAGTTTTTTCCTAAGCTGCTTGTAGCTTCAGATAATCTGATTCACCTCTGTGGTGGTGTCTCTCCCGGGTATCATCTAGCTCCTTCAACAGGTGGTCATATGTTATACGCATGGACCTGCATTAACAGTTGGGAAATTAATGCAACACGTTTGTCATGTTAAGGTAGAAATTTTTGAATATTAAGCTTGACTTATGCAAGAGCTTAGGCCTTATTAAGAAACATAAGTATATGCAATTGTATAATTTATAACTTATTTTAGCTATTATCCTTGGATTTAAGGACAAAAAAAATACTGATACCAGCAGATTTAATACCGGTATAGTCTTTGCAGTTTGAACCTGACTCAACTCGATACACATGTTTATTTGTATACAGTACAGTACTTATAAGTGCCGTGTTGTGGAATCTGAGTTTGGGTATTGCAACATTGTCTTTATCCAATTGGATTTAGCTGATTAAAGCATTTTTCCGAATCATTAATTATGTAGGGGTGCTTTCCAGAACAAATTTAAAGTACAGGAAGGTCTTGTAAACAATAATAAGCAAGTATTCAATAATAAATGACTTCTTTAATTTTGCACATAAAAATAAGATGTATATGCATGAATATTATGAAATAATAAAAATCTTTAATTTAACAACCGATGTGTTTGTAAGAAACACAATGCACCTTACTGCGCCGCTTTGAAGCCATACATTTGACTTTTGACCTTGAAGGATGACATTGACCTTTCACCACTGAAAATGTGCAGCTCCATGAGATACACATGCATGTCAAATATCAAGTTGCTATCTTCAATATTGCAAAGTTTAACCAATGTTTAAGTTTGTGACAGACACATACAATGACAGACAGACAGGCCTTAAACAATATACTCCAGATCATTCGATCCTGGGGCATACACAATAATTAGTGTTGTATAGACTGTAGTTCCAACATATATAGCACATGCCTCTTTAGTTATGCCTACCTGATTACCCCTGGGTGTATTAGTCCAGTGCTGATACTGCCACAGTTCCTTTATTTGCATGCCCATGCCTCCTTCTTTTAGTGTCGGGTGCAAACATATCCTTTGCCGAACTGATGCTACTGACAGTGGTTACTGGTGCAGATGCTGGTATTGTGTACTCCTGTCACTTGTGTTGACATTCAAAAAGTCTGCTGCCTGCCATAAAAGAGCAGCTGCTCTTTGCTGTTGGCTCATATCTGCAAATGTATTTTTGTACATTTTTTTTAGTTATAAAAATAAGTCACCTTTATGTAGTATAATGATTGAAGAGAGAGATAATACGAAGTAGTCTTACTGGATGCCGACTTGATAATGTCTGCCACGCTGTCGGGAATCGTATCCTTCGAGTTGCTTAAAGCCGTGTCTATGAAATAATCAACGTTCGCGGGAATCTCTTAGTTCTTCGTAAGTTGCGTCAAGCTGATAGTGACTTCCGGTTGGTTATTCAAACTCACTGACATCTTCCTTTGATCAATGTCGCCGATTGCCTTCGTTAGGACGCTTATCGTCTTGTCGAGGTCCGCGTCATCGGCATCGTCATCAACAACGCCTCCCCAGCCTCTACGTCCTGTTTGATCCCCGCGATACTTGTCCCACCCTGTTTGACTTCCATAGCGACCACCATCATTTCTGCTGTCTCCAAGTGATCTGCAGTTAAAATATGTAAAGGAAATATATCACTATCTGTATGATAGCATTATGTTCCTCGCCCAATCGGTTTACGAGCGTATTGTATTAAAACTACTTTAAAAGCATAATTGTTAAAAGACATTATTGTTTGTTGAGTTTGAAGCTTGACTGATGCACGAATTAAACACAAACACATCGGAAATATGACCGACGTTAATTTATCAGGTTTTCCTTAATATAAATGACATGACTTTACGTGTGCACGACACATTTTTTTATTTAATAAACTTCAAATTGTCATGCCGGCAACTGCTATTTCTTAAATAAACGATATTGCTAATCAGATATTAATGTTGTTATTAGTCATGTCATACTCATTTTCGACGCCTATTTTTTCAAAACTTAGAAGCCCACGTACAAAATCAACAACTATTTAGTACAAATTTCGAAAAATAAGTTAACACATAAAAAGTCAATCTCACTTACAGCAATAGCATAAATTTCAACGCTAGATGATGTATGGTATCATAAATTTAACGCGATACAAAATGCTCATTAAAAAGTATCACAATATTTCCATGTAAATTTCGGCTACGATATCTGAACATTTAAGAGTAAATGCGAGATTTGATTTGGGCATCTTCGAAACACGATGTAGTTCTCAAGTGTTAAAATAATGCCAGAGACGTAGATACGTATGGAACGCCATAGCCGTCTTACGTTGTAACATTTCTTTCTGTCTTCTTTAGAAAGGGTCTTATTGTGTCAAACCATCGTGATATCTTGTCCATTTTTTCGCTGTATTTTTAAAACAAAATCGTATTATATCTTGTTATCTTGTCTGAATGTGGTGCTTACTTGTCTTACTACAGTCTTATTATGTCAAACATTCGTGTTATCTTGTCCAAATGTGAGGTTGACCTGTCAAAACACAGTCTTATTATGTCAACCCGTCGTGTAATCTTGTCCAGATGTGATGCTGACTTGCCAAACACAGGCTTATTATGTTAAACCGTCGTGTTATCTTGTCCAAATGTGATGTTGACTTATCGAAACACAGTCATATTATGTCAAACAGTAATCTTGTCCAAATGTGATGTTGAATTGTCTAGACACAGTTCTATTATGTCAAACCGTCGCGTTGTCTTGTCCAAATCTGGTTCTGACTTGTCAAAATACAGTCTTATTATGTCAAACCGTCGTGTTATCTTGTCCAAATGTGAGGTTGACTTGTCAAAACACAGTCCTATAATGTCAAACAGTCGTGTTATCTTGTCCAAATCTGGTGCTGACTTGTCAAAAACAGTCTTATTATGTCAAACCGTCGTGTTATCTTGTCCAAATGAGATTTTGACTTGTCTAAATACAATCTTAATATGTCAAACAGTCGTGTTATATTGTCCAAATCTCGCGTTGACATGTTAAAAGACAATCCTATTATGTCAAACAGTCGTGTTATCTTGTCCAAATGTGATGTTGACGTGTCAAAAGACAGTCCAATTATGTCAAACAGTCGTGTTATCTTGTCCAAATGTGATGTTAAGTTGTCAAAACACAGTCCTGTTTTGTCAAGCAGTCGTGTTATCTTGTCCAAATGTGAAGTTAAGTTGTCGAAACACATTCCTGTTTAGTCAAGCAGTCGTGTTATCTTGTCCAAAAGTCAAGTTGACTTGTGACAACACAGTCCTATTATGTCAAACAGTCGTGTTATCTTGTCCTAATCTGGTGCTGACTTGTCAAAAATAGTCTTATTATGTCGAACCGTCGTGTTATTTTGTCCAAATGTGATTTTGACTTGTCTAAATACAATCTTAATATGTCAAACAGTCGTGTTATATTGTCCAAATCTCGCGCTGACATGTCATAAGACAGTCCTATTATGTCAAACAGTCGTGTTATCTTGTCCAAATATGATTTTGACGTGTCAAAAGACAATCCAATTATGTCAAACAGTCGTGTTATCTTGTCCAAATGTGATGTTAACTTGTAAAAACACAGTCCTGTTTTGTCAAGCAGTCGTGTTATCTTGTCCAAAAGTGAAGTTGACTTGTCAAAACACAGACCTATTTTGTCAAACAGTCGTGTTATCTTGTCCGAATCTGGTACTGACTTGTCAAAATACAGTCCTATTATGTCGAACCGTTGTATTATCTTGTCCGAATTCGATGTTGACTTAGCAAATTACAGTCTTATTATGTCTAACAGTCGTGTTATATTGTCTAAATCTGGTGCTGACATGTAAAAACACAGACTTATTATGTCAAACCGTCGTGTTATCTTGTCCAAATGTTATTTTGACTTGTCAAAACACAGTCCTATTATATCAAAAAGTCGTATTATCTTGTCCAAATCTGGTGCTGTCTTGTCAAAATACAGTCCTATTATGTCGAACCGTCTAGTAATCTTGTCCAAATGTGATGTTTACATGTCAAAATACAGTCGTATTATGTCAAACTGTTGTCATATCTTGTCCAAATCTGGTTGTCAACACCACATTTAAACAAGATAACATGGCGGTTTGAAAAGTCAACACACATTTCGACAAGATAACACGACGGTTTGACATAATAGGACTGTACTTTGACAAGTCAACATACAATTTAGACAAGATAATACGACGGTTTGACATGATAGGACTGTATTTTGACAGGTCAACACCACATTTGAACATGATAACACGACTGTTTGACATAATAAGACTGTATTTTGACAAGTCAACACTACATGTTGACAAGATATCACGACGGGTTGACATAATAAGACACCTTCTAAAGAAGACAGAAAGAAATATAACAACATTTTTGACAGTTTTGGCGTTCCATGATAATAATAACTTGACTCTTTCGGGTGTTTAATTTTAGTGAACATGTATAGGAATGTTTATAGCTAAATATGTAAAAAAATACGGTTAACATACCTCCCATAATTGTATGGGGGTTATCCCCCCCCCCCCAATAATCCCTACTCGCCAATCATTTTGTAATATAATACTCACCAATCATTTTGTAAATATTAAAAAACACCTTAAAAAAACTCTACAAAAAAACCTATTCAATTTTTCAAGGACATAAATGATTTTTGTGTGCTTTTTGTTCTAAAAAATAAAAAAAAATGCTCATTTTATCATCACTGTGTACCGTGTGAACAATTTAATTTACCCGGGATGTCAGACGACAAAGTAGTGATCTAGCGATATTGATCAAGTGATTTAAAATGTAACATCAATTTTCTATAATTATTCTAAAAAATAAAATAGCATAGCATATCAAAATGCCCAAATGTGGGCCTTGCATTTTAATTATTGTGAGGATTCACTAAATTGCAACATCTCTCCAACATCTGTCATTTTACGCAATAAATATGGAAATTAGCGAATGCAATTTGTTAATGTTGAGATATTGGTTTGTTATACGTATGTTGTCAATCTAGTATTATGCATTAAAGAAGTTCAAAATTGATCTGCGAAAATGCCGCTGCGTTTTGATATACATATATCGTAATTATTTATTAAATAAAATTAAAATCTTAACCGCACTTCCCTCAGCAGTTACCAATGCAATCATAAAACAATCTTTTCAGATCTGAACTAAGAATTGGTTTGTTATGTTTTTCTTATTTGAGAAAAATCAGTGCAATCTGCTACATAAACCGTCATTACTTTGTTGTTCAGTGTTTAAAAGTCAAGAAAGTCAAATGTCAATGAAAATCAATTGTATTACCTATTGTTTGGTAAGAAAAAGATACCATTTAGTGTTCCTTTTTTGCAACGTTTTGCATAGTTTGAAAAAACCATATAAGGCTATCCGCTCAAAGAACGTGGTACACTGTATTAAATGCGTTAATTACATTTTGGTAAGGAAACAAGTTAATACATCATTAATGGGCAACGCTCTGAGAAAATGTGTTTAATGCATAAAAGGAAAGTGTAGTCCCAGGTTTATCTGTGCAATCCACGTTAAGTGTCGACCCAAATTTCTCTGTGCAGTCCACGTTAATTGTCGTCCCAAGTTTCTCTTTGCAGTCCACACGGCTCACCAGGGGCGACACGTTTCAGGATTTTATATATACTAAGCAAAATTTTCGCTCAGAAAAATCGTCCTTTAAACGAAAAAAACAATGGCATTAAAGCGGACTTCACAGTGTAATCTGTAACAACACTTTAATTAAGCCATGTATGTTCGTTTATTGTCGTATTGAAAACGGCGGTCATTTACCGTTGCGATATTAATAACCAAACTTTAATATGGAGAATTTTATTGATAAGCAACTTGACGTTGAGATTTTATTGTACGATAAAAGTGTTCCATGATTTGGATTTTACTACATAACAATAATGAGGGTATTAGATAATAACAAAACGTGCTACGTGTGAAACAATACGGGTTTCAGATCGTATTAATGTCGGCAACATATTGTGTCGGATTTAATTGTATCTACAAATGGGTGTGTCGATTAATTAACTAGAGTATATGTTGATATAAACATGTGCCAGATTGTCCGTATAGACACGTGATGTTTAATAAGTCAAAGACGTCTTGCAAATGAAAGGTGTCTATTTAAAGCCGCATACATACTCAAAATCAACGAATATTTCGTAAAATAAAGATAAACCATACACAATCAGGGTTCAAAAAGGGGATAGACAAACTGTCAACGCTAGATGCGGTATGGTAACATACATTTAGCGAGATACAAAATGCTCGTTTTTATTGTTTGTGTTAAAATAAATTCCATGTGAATCGTCCGCTACAATATCAGAACATTTACGAGCAAACGCGAGATTGGCTTCGGCCAGCGCCGGAAGCACGATTTTTTCCTAATGTAAAACCATTATTATTGGTGGAATATAAGTGTTCGATGATTGTGTCGCTTGAAAGATAACGAGTATAACGCGAACACCTCGGTAAGTTACCGACGAAAGTTATTTTCTTTCCTTAAAAGAAACCATTTAATGAACGTGTCTACGAACAAGTAATTAAACATATAATTCCATGCCAACAAATATAAATAATTTTACAGAATGAAATTGACTGACACATCTGACCTGTGAAATAATCAGTAGAGAAATTAGTTAAGTACTTGATAGCTGTCTTGGTGGACCAACAGTTCCCAGTTTCTCAAACCTACTTCTGAATAGTAGATGTATATTCCCCACTTTGCAAAAAATATATTCTCGAACAGTTGACCGACCGTTCCAAGTTCCCAAAATCAGTGTCTCCGAAATTGACCTCAATAATGGCCCGACAGTTCCCAGTTTCTTAAATATAATCCTGAATATGCAATTAATTGTTGCAAGCTCCCTAATATTTACCTGTATTTTGGACCTATACTACCCAGTTACCCAAATGTTTACCTGACTATTGGACCTACAGTTCCAAGATTCCAAAACTCTTTACGTCAATAGTGGACGGATATTTATCGATAACCAAATTTTTCATGAATACTGATATTACTTGGTGTTCATGCATTTACCCTAACTATGGTATCACGTTAATAGGTTGCTTGTCAATTGGTTAACATCTTTGATGTCTCTTAGTTGTCTTCGAATTTTAAATTTTCAATAAAAAAGCAAATACCACATATTGAGTTATGTTATTATTACATTTTGTTTTTTCGTCTTTAAATGGGGGTAATTGGCATTCCAAATGTTATATGTTAAGTTCAAGTAAAGTTTACCTTGATTAGCAATTAATTAAGCAGTGGGAATCCAAATATGATACAAAACAATTAAAATGTTCAGACAGTACTCTGAATATACGAAATCATGTTTATTGTTCGAGAAATGATATTATTTCACAAATGCCAACAATGATTTCGAATTTTCAAATGATTTTGCTGGCGTAGACAGTGTTCATTTTTGCCTTTAAATAACAGTGTACACATAACTGTATCTATTTATATATTCATTTGCATCAACTATATCATAGTGACATGGAGGTCACGTGTACGATGCCCAGAATAGGGGCGTTCTTTAGATTTCCCATTATACACCAAGTACTGATTCTACCGAGAAAACGGACATGAAAGCATTCAATAAGCCATTGGCTTTCGATGCAATCAAGCTTAAATAAATGCGTTTTAATTAACTAATTAAATAAAGGACTTACAGTTCAAAATCACCAGCAACACGATGACGATACTACACAGAAAGTTCATGAAGAATATAAGTGATCATAAACACTCGAGAAGAATAATTTAGAAATGAACCTCTTTGCCAAACGCTTCAGTACATTTATATAAACCTTCCACCTGGTCGTTACGGCTACCAAATACATCTTAGCGCAATGCAGCTGTCCATAACATGGGATTATCGAAATCTGTGCGTCACATCCCGACTTAATCCTTATCGATTCGACGTTTGTATGACCCGCAAGTTTTATATTTTAAACACGTTGATCTTTTAAGTTGTGAGTAGGCACAAAGCTTTCTTAAAGGTGTTTATTCAATAAACATATAATTATTTTCCTTGCAAAAATCCAGTGTCATGGAATGTCCCGACTCTGCTAAGTCTGTGCACACACTGCATACTCTGGCTTGGACTAGAATGATGACACTTAACGCACACTTTATGCACCTGCATGAAGCGGTATTGACTTTAAATACCTCTTGCAATATATAGATAGGTTTGATGCATATCTTAATTTAATTTCGATAAAATCGACACTATGAAGTGGACGTTTTATTTTGGAGTGCAATATGGGCATCTGCATGTTTTGTCTGTGAGTGATTTTGTTATTGAACACACAACTTGGTTCAGGTCAAATGTGATAATCATTCGATTAACACACCGCAGATGTTTGCTCTGTTTTACGTAGATGTATGGAATATAATATTGTACACAGGTGCTTCGTTTACTCACTAACCCGATGTCACGTTTACTCCAGTTTGATATGTCATAAGTACCAGCCAAAGATGTTGCACGTTGTTCGTTTGTATATGTGCCTACGCGTAAACAACAAATTACAATTGATTACGTGCTCGGTCTGATTTTTGAATAAACAAGTTTATTATCATTTTATGTTTTAAATCGGTGTTAACGCTGTAAGCTCTTGCATTTCATGGAAAACAAGCATGAATCATGCCAGGTGTTGAAAGATCTGAGCCACGTTATGAGAGAACCCTTTACTGCACTTTCATCAAGGCATTCCAAATACCGGTAAACATGTGCAGTCCACACAGGCTAATCAGGGACGACATTCTCAGATTTATAGAAGGTTTTGTTTACAGGATATTCCTTCTAAATAAAAATCAAATCGAGGCGGAAAGTGTTTTCCCTGATTAGCAGGCGTTTACTGCACCTGCTAATGTAGGGCGACACTTTACGCACACATATTAAGCCCCGTTCTCCCAGAACGAGGATCTTATATAGCAGTATTTGACGCATTAGCAAATGCAACACGTTTAGTCAGTTTAAACGGCTAAGTAGAGTTTTTATTGCTATTTTTGCACCAAATTTATTTACAAACTTCACTTAAATTGACGTCAACTCAATAAAGTTCGTCTACATATGACGTCACAACTTGCGTATTATGTAAAGGAACTCGAAAAAGGAAACGCATTCTTGAAAAAACAAACACAACTAGTATGCTGTTATTTTATTTAAAGAATTTGTTCATCTCTGGAAAGTAAGCGGCATTAAAAAATAATATAAGTAATTAAAGGTTTAAGCGGGCGAACAATACCTGGCACGGCATTGATGTCGCCTTCTTGAATATAACATGATTACCCCCTGTGCGTAACTTAAAGTAACACGTAGTTCGTATCAGACCTTTAATCAAGACGATCGCAGTCTGGATCAGCAGACGATTTAGTGCATGTATTGCAAGTATGTTTTCTGAGTACAATGGCAAAAGGGTAAAACAAATCGATAAACAATTTAACATATATAGCGAGTATAACTCAAGGTCGTCCATTTACTTTGTCTTTTTTATACCCACACATGTCACAGGTGATAAAAGCTTGAAAATTGCATATCCCATGTTTCGCGTGGTAATCCATCGTTGACATGCTTGCTAAGAGCCACATTATGTGCAAATAACATAAATGTCATAATTTCAATAAGTGCTGTCAGGTATTTGAGCCGCTCTCTGGGAAAACCGGGCTTAATACATATTTGTACGTAAAGTGTCGTCATAGATTTTCGTGTGCAGTCCACATAGTCTACTTAGGGATGACAATTTCATTAAAACAAAATTTCATAAAAGCGGATAGTGTTGTCTCAAATTAATCAGTGCCGATTGAACAGGCTAATTTGGGACTATTCTTTAAGCACATTCATAAAGCTAAGTTTTCCCATAATGAGTCTCATTTGTGTTAAAGTTGCCTATGTTGTACACAATTTCGCAAAGGATACCACTACCCCGTTAACTTTTATAATTACAAAAATAAATACAGCACATATATATTTGCTGACGATGCTCAATATAATTTACCATATATGCAGATATCTAACACGACATAACATGTCTCACCATCAACCGGTTATATATTTATATTTAACTATAATAATAACTTTATTTCACGAAGATAACACATTAAGAAATAACATTTATTTTTAACAATGTGATCTTCAAAAACACAGTATATGTAAATATCACTCAACTATGTCTACCATACTGCAGTCAGCCTTAAAATAATTACAAAAGCAACATATAATAAAAATACTAATACTACTAATAATAACAATAATAATAATAATAATAATAATAATGATAATAATAATAATAATAATAATAATAATAATAATAATAATAATAATAATAATAATAATCATCATCATCATCATAATAATCATAAATAATGATAATAATAATAATAATAATAATAATAATAATAATAATAATAATAATAATAATGATGATGATGATGATATTTTTTCATGTTTTCCGATGGTTAATAGAGAAATGTCAGTGAATTAAAAAGTCGAATATTACCAGATGGCTGATCGAGTTATTTGTGTATGGTCATTCGTGCGCAAATAAATTGCTTTATCCTGTTATTAATAAAATGTTCACTGTTTGATATCAATTTTTACGACGATGACCAAGCGACTGTCCAATATTCAAGCACATGTTATTAATAGTGTTCAATGTTTGATATCAAGTTTTACCACGATGACCAAGCGACTGTCCAATATTCAAGCACATGTTCTTAATAAAGTGTTCACTGTTTGATATCAAGTTTTACCACGATGACCAATATTCAAGCAAGCATACATGTTCTGAAAGATAAGTTAATAAACGTTTGAAAAATAAGCTTTAAAAATCTAAGCGTTTTACCTGAAAAACAATTACCTTAGATATAACACATCGGCTCTTAAGGCATGGGTGTGGCAATAAAGAGCATACGATTAACCACAAAGATATAAGGCTATAATCAATGTAATAATTCAGTGCAAAGAAAGAGCTTGTTCTCTGATTGCATACATATATACATGTATATATACATTCACATTGATATTACGATGCATCTGTTAAACTCTGTTTTATAATGGCTATGGAGTATGTACTTAATCGTGTTCCTTCATTATCACATAAGCAGCCTTCATCTCGGGACTTCAGGTGTACGCATATATAATCCCCGGACACATGTCGCTGAGGTTATGTATTGTATTAACACTTTATCTTGGATAAATGGACCATTGTCAATGAGTAAATGTTAGTCTTTAAAGGGTGACCTGTCGCGGATTAGGAGTGATAATTAGAATACCGTGAGGACGTTGGTTCAACGGACGTTTTATAGATATGTATAACTTTTTTTATAAAATATACGTCAGTTAATAGACTTTCGTGACGCATCAGCGCGATCTATTCGCACTATGTACAATTAAGCAGAATCGCACAATCTGCCAAATTGTTTTAATTTTTGTGAACACGTTTCAGGCAAAACAAAAACTTCCTATTACTTGATCTGGAAAAGAATACCATGTTTAAAGGCGCCTTTAAGCAGATTTTGGACATGTTTTAAGTGTTTAATGCTTTAAAATTGGCAATAAAACAAAAACAAAATTAAAGGAATAAGAAAGTATTTCAAGCATGGACTCAAACCCTTGGAGTAATAATATTGCGCTAAAAGCACTCGGCCACCCTTGCTGACGTAACAGTGCATGTTTTTTTTTATTCTTAATATAACTAATACTCGTCTTTTCACAAAATGAAACGATAACAACATAATTTTCCAAATTATTCAATCGTTTTGAGTTTGTAACGCTTGATAGTTTTCATATCTTTAAATCGACAAAAGATGTAAATAATGGTTTTTAGTGGAACATGTTAAGTATTACTGTTTCCTAGCAAAAAAGAACATAAATACAACGAAAATGTGTGAATTTGGATTGTGTTTCCCATTTTGTATATTTATCAAAACTTGCAAAGGTCACTTTAATTTCTAATTGAAACTCAAAGAGAGGTGTTACATAATTCGTTAATCTTTTGTAACACATAGCACGAGAAATTAAATGACTTGCTTTATTGATATGGTTTTGCAATAAAAGTGTTTATGTCTAGTTGTATTGCTTAGATTTTGTTAACATGGCACACATTTTACACGAGATATTCTATTTCGCATCGAGGTTAAACGAAACTTTTTTTATAAAAATCATTTGGAGAAACCATGGTCGTTATACATTTGTAAGTATAATAATCACATTTACAAAATCGTTCATTACGCAACAGGATTTCACTGAATTGCCTGAATTAGTTGTTTATCCCTACAAAAGAACACAATTTCCTATATTTTTTGTCGAAATAATAGACGTTGTAAATAACGTAAACTTATGTACATTTCAAAAGGTATATGTGTGATAAATATCATTGATTAAAGACTTTTTTCCGAGTTAAGTCCTCGAACCGTTTAGCCAATCTAGTAAGAACTTTATTGTTATATTTGTGCAACATATAAGAAAGAGTATGGATACAATATATCATTGAAAACGTATGTCAAATAATTTACTTACTTATTTATTTAAAGCAGTATTACGTTCAGGTAGAACCAGAATCATGGAATCAGGTAATATCGGTTCGTGTCGATTTCGTTCGTAACGTATCGGTTTCTCTCGATACATTGACGGACATTGTCGGAGATGATAATATCGAAACGAAACATTTTATTACATGCCATAACCTACAAATTATTGATACAATTAATGTTAATCTATTGTTGAACTATCAGGTTGAGTAATAGCACGCTTTCTCTTCGGGATTATATATATTTATGTAAACATGTACATGTAAACGCGAGTAAACCGTACACACGGAAATCAATTGTCAAACACAACAGCTAACCGGCATAAAGACAAGTGAAAGTATACTGGTCAAACAAGGGGGTTTACAGAGTAATAGTGCAGGTTATTATATACGGACAAATTCGGAGTTATATGTATATAGTTTGTTGAAATGTTTTGTTTTGTCTAAAAAATATCGAACATCACAAACATAAAATACATAAGGTATCGTTAGGTGAAAGAACGCTTCAATCATGGTTAAAATAACAATAACTATAATACGTCATAGTTTGTTCCGCGTTCTTCCGCGGTTACGTTACTTTTCACAAATAAAAATTGCAACGTTATGACGCATGTTTAACAGGGATTGAACAATAATATTTATTAATCAACGGAAGTCGTGTGGTGGATTAAGTGATTTTATTACTTTTGTAAAGTCTTATGAGAAGTTCTATTCTTCCATGACGTATACATAATAAATTCTAACCCAGCGTGAAGCGCTTGTAGTCGAACCAGTGTCACATAGGTTCGTTGCAGTTACCTTGGTGGTATGTATTTTAAGTAATTTGTTAATAATTGGTTCCCCTTTTGAAGCAAAAATCTAGCATGTTAAAACTAATCCAGTCGCAATATACGAAAATGGATTTAAATGCATGTGTGTAAATTGTCGTACCTGATTAGCATGTGCAATCCTCACAGGCGTATCAGGGTCGACTATATCGGCCAAAAGTGGAGTTTCGTTTAAAAGACACTTCCTTTAAACGAAAAAAATCATCAAAGCGGAAAGTGTCGTGCCTGATAGAACAGCAGACTTGTATTACAATCTTAAACAAGTCCACAACTCGACTACTATCACGCACATTTTAATATTCTGAATTAAAAACCACACAATTATATTCCTTCAACGTTGCTATTCGATATATTTAATGGTCGCTGAACTATTTACGGCCTGAAGCGATCGTGTTCGGTCGACAAGACGCCACATTTATATGTATGACGTCTTATTCGCAATCCTTAGTTAGGTAATCATATTGCTTATCCCGAGGTGTTCTATTTTAGTGTCAACGTTTAATTTTGGTTCATGTCAGATCTGATGACATTTTACTGGCTGCATTGATAGAAACATAGGGGTGTTGTTCATACTGAAACAGTTTGCAATATATTGCACATGCATGCATTAAATAAAGCACTGTTTCTAGTGTTTGAAGTTTATACAACGTTAAAGTTATCAGTTTAAGAATACAAGACTTCAAAAATGCAAGAACATACAGTACAGCTCACGCAAAACCAACAAAATCCGCGGCTAAGCCGCGGACACACTCTTTTGTTTTCGAAATTACTCCGCATCCACAACGAGTATTCCCTCGGCATCATGCCGAGGCACTCCGCGATCATTCGCGGAGTTACGCCGCGTCTGTTCCTGCCTCGGCATCGATCCGCGGCATCACGCCGCGTCTTTACACGCGGCGGTTCGCCGAAAAAAATACAAATATTTATTATTTACTGTAACACATGTTAAATATTTTGTACATAAACGATTATTAGAAACAGATACAAATAATACGTTGATATGTTTACTTCTGCGTGATTGTGTAAACCTTTGGTCAGCTTCTCTGCATACGGAACTTCATATATGATGATTGTGTAGGTCATTATAACCATATCAATCAACCTTACACAGTTTAATCCCGAACATGATCTCGGAAACAAGATTTACTTTAAACATCGAAAATAACATATTGAGTATCATAAGATTTGCGAAAATACATATGAGAACCAAAAAACTATACACATAGAAAACAAATATAAATAATGTTGACAATTTTAATAAAAACTTATATTCGTTTATATTTAAAAATGATTACTTTCACTTCGTCCCGATTTTCAGAAATGGCCATGTACATGTTGCATCTAAATATCAATTTAATAAACGAAATTATCGGGCAATATATTGAAACATTAAACTCGGCATAAATGTGACTACCAAAATAATATTGCGACGCAAAACAGTATCATTATTGCGACATTAAATACACTTGTAAATCTGCTGTTCTCTTAGAAATTGCGCGAAAATAAAGATGACTCGTGTAATATCACGTTGTCTGCCTGGAAGGCGTGAGCTTTTTCATTGTAATTTTAATAAATCTTTGCATATAACAAAGACCTATAGATTACACAGATTGGAAACTTCGCGCCTTATCGGGCTATCTCTCGGCGGGGTCACGTGGTCGAGAAACTGATAAGAACACTTGGGATCAGCAGACGATTTATTCCATGAATCAATCGGAGTAGTCCGGAGATAGCCGGTGTATCACGATTGCGATAAGATAGCGACGCGTCAGTAGCAACGGCTACGATTATCGAGAAAAGTTATGCGAAAATGTTACGGCGCTGTAGAAAGGCGGCTGTAACTTGGTAAAAAATGATCCGATTTTCATAAAATTAAGTTTCATAGAAACATGAGTAATTATGTTTTTATAAAATCTCGATTTTATTTACCTACAATAAGAATTCATAATGCCGCGATCATTGAAGCAATTGCGCTAAGAACTTCCAAATCGCGGCGAGAATGCTGTTGAATAGTTTATTTGAAAGGCTTTTGCTGATAAAATATTCTTGTATAATTTGGTATTTCAGACAGTTAAAACCTTATAAAATATTATTATTTCAAAAAGGATAGATATATGTGGACACATAGATCTAGGTCTCTGATTAAAACAACATTACAGTATAATAAATGCTATGATCGTTCGATCCAAAAACGGTTTTAGTTCGACTTATTTCAATATTGATTGTGTAGATTTTTTTCAATTGTTTAATTCTCTTTTTATTGAGATTTAATTCATGAGTTATAGGTTATTAAAGTTTTGTTTGTAATCCAGTTTTTTTCTTTTGGTAATTAAATTAAGCTTTCAGTATCGTGGGCTAGGATTTCGCGAAAAGAAAAAAACAAAAACATTTCACGCGCGTGTTAATCGTCGGATCAATTAGCGAACTGAAGATGCTTTGTGTGTTTTTTCTTTACTCTTGAGAATTAATTAAAGGAAGGGATTCTTACTTCAATTATCAGTTTGCGTTGTTGATTGATTTTAATTGTGTGATCAGTGGCCGCGGCCGGCGAATTCATTCTTTATATGTCATTGTGATGTCCAATTAAGGTAAGTCTTTGTTGTGAATGTGTTAGATTTTAATATACTTGTTTATAATAGTACGTTATAAACACAATGAAATGCTGTATAAAACTGTTTAAAAAAAGGCTGTTCTCGATTGTGTATCTTATAAGTTGGACATACTAGTACATATTTTGGATTTTACATTTTTAAATTCTGTATCATTTGTGCAATCATGTCGCGTAACAGAGACCCTGATTTTTTCGCTTGGAGTGATAGTGATTTAGACCTTGATGAGCTTTTTGAAGGGGACTATACTGACAATGACTCTGTTTGTACTGATAAACATAGTGTTAGTGTTGATAAGAAAGATATATATGTGTGTCCAATTTGTTCACGAGAATACAAGACTATATATATTTCTTACTGTAAGAGGTTTTGCAATTACAAAACTAATAAATAAGAAAACTGAGAAAAGTGCAAAAAATGAAAAGAAAACATCCGCCAGCCTGAGAGATGCTTTAAAGTCACTGAATACCGGTAATTTGAAATAAACTGGGACTATAGGTCTGTACCAGAAGTTTAACATCAGGACTATCAGTATGGGAATATTGAAACTAATAACGTGTGCTCTGCTATTGCTTACGCTTTTAACAATGACAATTTGTGGTTTTTATAGTCATCTCACAGCTTTTGTGTTTTAATAGTAAGCTCACAGCTATCTGTTAAAATATGTTTGTATATTAACTTGCATGTGTAACATTGACAGGAAAACTGGTAATACTAATAAAATAAGATATTAAATGAGAATCTAAACCCATACATTGTACTTTCATCTAGTTCTTTTATTCATACCAAGATAAACATATTACCCAGAATAAAAATCTTATTTCTTCAATTTGAGGTGAATAATGACAGGGACCTATACAAACAAAGTATAGGTCCCTGATAATGACAAAGTTTTTCACAATGAACCAAAGCACGTTTGACAACATGTGTGTATAATAGGGTAAAAGAGCTTAAAATTGTACCATCTTTGTACAAGGCCAAAATCCTTTAAAATGAACATTATCCTACAGTTTAATTAATTCATACCAAGATTAACATATCACCAAGCATAAAAATCTGACTTAATCTATTTGTGATGAAAAATGAAAAAGTTTATCAAAAAGAACAAAAACACGTTTGACAGCTATCTTGTACAACAGAAGAAAAGAGCTTAAAATTGTACCAACATTGTATAAGGCCAAATCCTTTAAATTGAATATTTTCTTGTAGTTTGTTTAAATCTATACTTAGATTAACATATTGCATAAAAATCTTACTTCAACGATATGGGATGAGAAATGGAAAAGTTTTCACAAAGAAACAAACCACTTTGGCGACAGGTGTGAAAAATTATTGAATGAAATAACAGTATAAAATTGTACAAAATGTACAAAGGCAAAATCCTTTAAAATGACTTATTTTCGTCTACTTTTTATTAATCATACCTAGAATTACATATCACCAAGCATAAAAATCTGACTTTATCGATTTGGGATGAAACATGAAAAAGTTTATCAATAAGAACAAAAACACGTTTGACAGCAATATTGTACAACAGAAGAAAAGAGCTTAAAATTGTACCAACATTGTATAAGGCCAAATCCTTTAAATTGAATATTTTCTTGTAGTTTGTTTAAATCTATACTTAGATTAACATCTTGCCTAGCATAAAAATCTTACTTCAAATATATGGGATGAGAAATAAAATAGAAAAGTGTTTCAACAAAATACAAACCACTTGATTGAATGAAATAACAGTATAAATAGTACAAATTGTACAAAGGCAAAATCCTTTAAAATACCTCATTTTCCTCTACTTTGTATAAATCATACATAGATTAACATCTCACCTAGCATAAAAATCTTACGTTATCAATATGTGATGCTTAATGAAGAAGTTTATAGAAAAATGCTTCGGGCCTTTCAATTTTTAAAAAATTATCGAAAATGAACGAATCCAGTGTTCTCTTTCAAATTCCGATAAATTAATAATTAATTAGAATAATAACTACCAAAACCTAAAGAATTATCAAGACAGAAAATAAATACTTATTTCTTATCACACAAAAAATATTCAATATGTCTTTTTTCGGAGACCGACTTTGCTCACTACGTAAAGTTCGTAACGTTGCGCTTTCAGGCATTCATTGCTCTGCAAACTGACAACCGAGCGCTAAAAACACTAATTAACACATTAATATTGTTAATAACAATATCAAAATAATATAAACTAACCAGATCATGCTCAGAATACCCTACGACATCAAATATTAACGACTAATTACGAAGAATAATTGTTTGCTTTATAAGAAAATGCACGGAGTGTATATTGACAGGAGATGAATCGAGTATTTGACCCTTACTTTAGTAAATTCAATCTTATGCAAAAACTATTCATCCGATTTTATTGGTTTATACGTTATCTTGTTGCTTATTAATTCCTCTTTCAAAAAAATATAACTTTTAGTATATTCCTGTTGTTATTAATGGATTTATAGCGAGTTAAACACAAGAAATACAAATTTTATGTTTTACCACCGCGCGTTTTAACGTGTCGTGGCTATCGATCTTTTACGATTAGCGTACAGCGAAGCGCCGAGGTTATACATTTTGATGTACCCACTCACGTCTTTTGTTAAATTATAGTTTCATTTCTCGGCCGATTTTGACAAATTATATATCATTAGAAAGCTTACGTTACGCAGTAAACAGATATATCAATATATATTAAGTTTTTCTTCTGATTTCGACAGCCCGGCGAGTTATAACTTTAACTTTTGCAAATATCATACCGTTTTGGAGTTTTAGAATCTAGATTTACGGTTGACATGTTCGTACTTAATACCAATTTGTAGCGTTTATATTTGGAGTTCAGTTTTAAAAATTACATCTTGCTTAGGAGAAAAGAATTCTGTATACGATAGAAAAAAATTTTGTTTAAAAACCAAAGTAATTAAGGAATGAAGGCGGGAAAATGTAGCGCGCGTTCCTAACGCACTGAACTGATGCTACGGTCTTGGCGATTATGCTTTTGTTTAGAAATCGGCCATTGAATTTCTTTTGCCATCTTATTATATTTTTTATGGAATATATTGTAGTATTTTGTTCACGAAACATATCAATAAAGCTTATTATAAATGAATCTTAATAAATTAACGATTTCAGCTCTTGTTTATAACACAGAAAGGTTGTAAAATTTATGATGAAACAGCGTATATAGCGGACCCTCTCGATATTATTCGGCTTTGCATGCATACTTGAAATAAAATGGGTGTCAAAAACATTCATCGTTTGCTGTTTATTATCAACAAGGTAATTATGTATAATTATTTGAAATGTTATTTACCTTAAATTATCAATTTATTAAAGATTCTTGAAAATCACGGTCCGTGTTACGCGGGTCATTTCGTATTTTGACATCAGGGCATCATGTCCAACTATTGAAAATCAGATTTTTTCACCGGGACGATGACGGCTTGGATTTAGACAGGCAGACAGATAGTTTATTCAGACTTAAACAACAGTACATCGTCTTCAACTCAAATATATAAATTATTTTTAGACGAATTGTTAGGTGATTACACATATAGCAGTGATGATTCTGAGAATGTTGCCATGTTTCTTATCCGTGTATTCTAGAGTCCATGGTTTGAGCATTTTTATCGCGGTGTTCAAAAAAAGATATCTCAATAATCTTGTTTATTGATAGATCTGTGGTTTTATTGCCCCTGTGTTCAGCACAAACCAATTATCTCGTTATGATCAGATACTGTGCCGACCAATACTAAATAACACTATGGTGTCATACGCCACAGCAGGGACCTATACTTGTATATTGGTCCCTAACCACAGGTGGCAATGTCTGGTCAGATTACACTTTTTATGATACCTCCATGTCTTCTCGTGGTATTAGTGGTCATTTCTTGGAGTAATGTAACGCCCAATACTCAATTTTGCGTTTATGAGATATGTAGCGTATTGAAAACATTTATAGTCATCTGCCCATACAGATTGCCATAAACTAAATACTGTATAGATGTCAGCCAGCTAAATCACAATAATTATAAGTGCTTAATACCTATACATGTACATTTTAAACATTTAAAAAATCTAATACTTAACATTTGACGTATTTAGCGGGTACCGGTAAAAAAACTCCGTCATTTCGTAGTCCTATAAAGAGTGTATGAATAATCTTTCCGAAAAATACAAATAATACAGTGTTTTAATTTAGAATTCTATATATTTATAACTCTGTTAACTTATAAAGATATTTCAATATACATGCATAGACAGTTGACCGTGATTTTCAAGAATCTTTAAATAATTTTAATTAATTTATAATTTATGGTTAATAACCTTTCATATAATTTTACATAATTACCTTTTTGATAATAAACAACAAACGATGAATGTTTTGACACCCATTATATTTGAAGTATGCAAAGCCGAAAAATATCAAGAGGGTCCGCTATACATTTGTATACGCTGTTTCATCATAAAATTAACACCCTTTCTGTGTTATAATCAAGAGCTGAAATCGTAAATTTATTAAGCTTCATTAATACTTAGCTTTATGGATATGTCTCTAGAACAAAATATTTCAATATATTTCATAAAAAATATAATAATCATGGCAAAGGAAATTCAATGGCCGGTATCTAAACAAAAGCATAATCGCCAAGACCGTAGCATCAGTTCAGAGCGTTAGGAACGCGCGCTACATTTTCCCGCCTTCATTCCTTAATTACTTTAGTTTTTAAACAATTTTTTTTTCTATCGTATACAGAATTCTATTCTCCTAAGCAAGATGTTATTTTTAAAACTGAACTCCAAATATAAACGCTACAAATCGGTATAAAGTACGAACATGTCAACCGTAAATCTAGATTCTAAAACTCCAAAACGGTATGTTATTTGCAAAAGTTAAAGTTATAACTCGCCGGGCTGCCGAAATCAGAAGAAAAACTCAATATATAATGATATATCTGAAAACTACGTTACGTTAGCTTTCTAATGATATATAATTTGTCAAAATCGGCCTAGAAATGAAACTATAATTTAACAAAATACGTGAGTGAGTACATCAAATTTATAACCTCGGCGCTTCGATAAAAGATCGATAGTTACGACACGGTCACGTGACTTAGACACGACAAGATATTTGGCGTAACGGTCCCGTTTCTTATCCGTGTAATCTAGAATCCGTGGAAAATGGCCGACAGCAGCTGGAACAGGGAATAATCTACAGGTACACCGGCATCTCCAAAATCAATGTCACGTGACCCGCGTCCGCCGATAGATATTATCGCATATCGCTATAGCGGAGACGAGAGATTCCAATCTGTGTAATCTATAGGTCTTTGCATATAATACGAGGATATAACAAGTAATACAAGCGTATGCGAATGCAAAAGGAAATGCAGTGAGAACCCCGCCTTAAAATATCGAATTTTATACTGAAACATTAGGCGGTTAATCTTTTGATTTGTCGGCGTTTTTTTTAATACTGAAACATTAGGCGGTTAATCTTTTGATTTGTCGGCATTTTGTTTCATTTCAGACTCCATGCAGTTTTCAGATCATAATCTCAGTGCTTTATTATCCGAACTCGTTAGTTTCTGGACACATGCGCTACTGAAAATAACCACCAGTTATGACCCAAACAAGCACAAAGTGTCTAGTCTCCCGTGTGTTTTATCCCTAAATGTTAGATAAGCACGTGCACTATTTATTATTATGTTGGTCAGTAAAGAAGGCCTTCTGAAAACCGCCGACTGCGTCTTTGTTTTATTGCTCAATCTAGCACCGATAATCCAATATCCCGTGTATTACAAAAACACACACTTAAGATAAGCACGTGTCGTCCGTCAAAACTATAATTTATCAGTAAACATATCGAAGTAATTCTCGTATATGATCTCGGAAACGGGACATTTACCATTACGATATTTTTTTTCATAAGATTTGCTTAAAACAAATGAGAACCAATCAAACATACACAGACAAAACAAAATATAAATAATTATGACAAATTAAATGGAAAAAAACGTTGGTTTATTTTCGAAAAATCGCTTTTCCTTTCTCCCAATTTTCAGAAAATGACTTGTACATGTTGCATAAAACCTAAATATAGATGACGCTGTTTATTGGTGTTGTAAAAGAATATTAACTTTACACGGCACTTTGTGTGCAATCAGATACAATACAGTAATTGTTGCAATATTAAACGAACTAAAATATGAAAATGATACAGCGTTTTTGACTTTTATTTTATTCAGGAAAATGTCAAAATCATTTGCGAGATACCCCGGTACTCAAATGGAAATTCACTACGAAGTTTTACAATGTTGTCTGCGCAACGTAGTTTTGTGTATCAATAATTTCACCCACGCTTATTTTCGTGCGCTTTTTGTTTTAGACAAACACTGGACATGAAAATATCATGGGCATATACATGTATTTATTTGTGTTACCCTTGTCCCGATTGGACACCTATTTCATCAAATCTTTATTACAAACATATGCCAAAATTCATTTGATATTTTAGAAAAATGTTGGATGTCTGTGTTAATGAGTTTTATTGAACACTTTTCTCGTCAGTATTAATCAGAATTTGCATTTGAAAATGGAATACACGGGATTAGCGTGTAATGGATAGAGACGGGAAAATTCACATGTATGTGGTAATCGATATTGACAGTCATAAACGCATGTATCGGGGAAACGATAGACTCGGGATTATACGCATCTATCAGGGAAAGGGTTAAGAAACAGTTAATAAAGATAATTTGGACAGATGATGCAAAACCTTATTGTCAATGTATTATGTAGTGAATTGTTTCGCAACGTAGTAACGCTCCATGTAATAAATTTTATGAAGCGAAACTCGGAGTCCATTTCTATCCGAGGTACATGTACATTGTAAATTATAATTAATACGATTGTCCGCCGAATGACTCGACATCATCAATAAATTACTAGGCATCATGCCGAGGCGAGTCGCGGAGACGAGATGCGGAGTGCCTCGGCGGACAGACGCGGCTACTCGGCGACCAGATAGTCGATTCCGAGTCGACTCCGCGAACACAAGATGGCGTCTGACTCCGCGGATCGCGGAATATGTTTGTTTTGCGTGAGCTGTACTGTATGCTTGTTTAGAAATAATTTCTTAGTTGTAACCTATTTATTTAAGCACGATTGTATTTAAAATGCTTTCTACTTATTTGAAACGCTCTCTAGTCTGTTTCCTTGGCCTAGAGCCAGGACTTGGTGTTTTTGGGGGAACGCTCCAACAATTGGGATTAAACCCAACACCGAGACGAAGAAGGTCGCTAAGCGGACACCGTATCCATGACACCACGGCGACCTTGACACTAGTTTATTTTGTCCGCGGATTATATTTCCTAGTGTTTGCAGAGGGAGGAATGTGCTTACGCCAATACGCACCAGTATACAGAAGGCAATAACGTACGGACGTCACGTTATATATGTATACATGGGATTGTTAATGAAGTCGCTTCCAAATTTACCGACATTAGCACGTATAATTAAAGAACTCAATGAAACAACTGTATGATAAAATTTTACAATTTGAAGACTAAGCGTTTTTCAGGTAACATACTTTTTTTACCGTTATACGTACATAGGAAACATTCAATATTTTAAAATGAATAATTACATTACGCAAAACGATATTTCTCTGTTTATCGGTTACGAAAACATTTCAATTGGTAATATTTGCATATTATGATACATTTCGCCTTCCGGTTATGTACAAAAGTCTTATCATTTTTGCGCGTGAACAAGCATTCACGATAAAGGTTTATATAATCGTGCGAATTTTGATTAGCTCAAACTATAAAAACGCAATGTTAAAAAGAGATAGGATGTTGAGTAAAGAGATTTTTTTATCAAATTAAATAGAAATATTTGAGTATCAGGACGTACCAAACATGTTTTTTAGGCCAATGAGCACGTGTTCTGTGTTGATAATAACGTTAATGTTCTTCGGAGGTAAGGTTTTATTGTTATTTCAAAAGATCTTTATTTCAAGTTGAAACAGTTTATGCAGACCTTTCGAATATACCGATGGGTCGAGAAAGTATATTTAATATTTTGTGAACTCGAACAAAAGTTTTTAGTTTATTTATTAAGCAAGCTTTTATTCTTATTGATATTGGTATTTATTTTTAAACCAATTGAGTAGACCATATTTAAATTTTGTCACTTATAAAACATGGTTTATGCAGTTAGCCATCATCAAACATATAGAACGTACACAAAACTGTTGGTTTAAACATATTTATTCAAGAATGTGTTTAACAACATAAGTTACACGCATCTAAAGTGTATAGGATTGTAACGATAGCTAGGCTAGTAGGGTTTCTTTCCTCAGTTGTATATTTACAAACATAGTGGCGGAATTTGCATTTTCAACACAAAACATTCGAATAATCATTCGAGTTTAAACACGTTTGTGAGTATGATTGGAACTTTTGACCGTTTTATAGAAAAGAATGAGTCTGTTTTTGGACCTTATTGTGCCAAGAGTTTCCCAACCAATTTCGTTAGAAAGTAATCTTTAGGACACAAGTCGGGTACAGCCGGAAACAATGCGGGCAGCTTCAGTTTGAATTTATCTAACTCATTTTTTCATACAAAGTACAATTATCCCATACAACACCTGCATATTCTAGAATAGATCTAATAAACGTAAAGTTAATTATTTCAAATGATCGTCGGTCAAGGCGAAAACAAAGCTTTTTTAAAAGGTTGACACGTGACCAGGCCTTTAATTTAATACACTCAATGTGTTGATGCCAACTTCCATCATTTGAAAGAAAAACGCCTAAATGCGTGTGACTATTCACTGCGAGAATCGGAGTATGGTACATATGGATAGGAGTATGATAGGATTTGTCCCTCTTACGTGATATAACACGTGATTCTGACTTAATTGGATTGAATTTAACCAACCATATATCGGCCCATTTTGCAATTTTGTGTATGTCGCGTTCTTAAACGGTGGCTGCAAAATATCGACGGTCAACACCCACGAACAACGTAGTGTCGTCTGCAAATAAGTTTGTATGAGCTTGAATGCCATTTTCAATGTCCTTTATATATACAAAATAATAATAGGGGACCAATAATGGAGCCATGTGGAACTCCAGCCTTCAAAAAACTGTTCGGGCTGTAGATAGGGACCTTTGTACAGACTGATAATTTAATTGATATATTTGCATTGAAGCGTAGCGTAATTGTTAGCTTGTAGACATTTTAAATCCATGAAGAGTTTTACCATTTTGATTTTGTTTAATTACTGAACAATCAATTTGCAGTTTGTAAAAGTTATTGTATGATAAATGTTACATCATTCGAATAGTTAAATAACAAGTTAAAGAACTTAAAACACACAATGAACAACTAACACTTTTGTTCTGAAACGCAAAAACAAAGACAACGTGCTACACCTAAATACATTTAAGATTTATCAAATGTCTTTAAAACGCATGATTACATGCAATGACTTATTAGATTGTTTTGAGTTTTGAAGTCAACAGTATTTGCCTGATATTTCCTATTCGTGCAATGAAATTGAGCTGCGTTCTGGGAAAACGGGGCTTAATGCATATGCGTAAGGGAGTCGTCCAATATTAGCTTGTATTGTCCGCACAGGGACGACACTTTTTGGGGCTAAGTGCATTTGCGTAAGGGAGTCGTTCAAGATTAGCTTGTGTTGTCCGCACAGGCTAATCAGGGACGACACTTTTTGTTTGTACGTAATTTTCGTGTAAAGGAAGTCTGTCTCATCTAAACGGAAATCCAGTCGTGGTGTTGAGTGTCGTGTCCGATTGAGACTGTGCGGACTACACAGGCTGATCTTGGATGTAACTTTTTGCACATGCATTAAGCATAGTTGTCACACCGAGCCTCAATTATTGATTCAATTTAAGGTCTCGTGTCTGCGGATAAAGACTCCGAAGAAAGCGTGAAATATTTCCAGAAGTTACTGACACGGTATAGTATATTCATTGTCACACTTGTCTTTAATTATCAACATTTGTTAATAGTCAAATAGCGTACAATTTCTGTATTCATTGTAATAATATATGCTAGTGTATGTTAATTGCATTTAAATATAGTTATTCAAGCGCAATTTTCTCTTATAAATCGTTCTTTAGATTTCCCGCATATACATCAAGTATTGGTTCTAGTCCCAGGAAACGGACTTGAGTGCGTTACAAATACGCCTTATGCTGTCTATGCAATCGAGTTAAAATAATTATATGCATACACATATTCAAAAACATTTGGTCAATTTCATTCAAAAACACACTCAAATAATTAGGAATAGAACAATCTCAACATGGGAATATGTATTCCCAGAAGGGATTATCAAGATGGAGACGTCCATGCCGAGGTAGGTATTTTTCGCCATTTTATACCCTTTATTACTTGTATTAATTTTCTAAATTCCGCTCACTTTCCAGCCATATTTGCAAAAAAGTTACTGCCGTTTGTTTCATCGAAATATTCGCTCTATAATTCGACTTTACTCGCTGCGAAATTTCTTAGCAGGATGACCTAATTAGGGCTCTACTTAGAAAAATTTGCGGTGAGTAAAGTCGATATATAAAGCGAATGTAAGTACGAAATAAACGCTAATCACCTTTTTAGTAATATGGCTGGAAAGCGAGCGTCATTTTAAAAAAACAAACAAAAGTAATAAAGGGTATAAAACGGCGAAAAATAACCGTCTCGGCGTGGACGTCGTCATCTTGACTATCACGTGATTACCCCATCTGATTCCAGTTCGCTCCGAGACGGAAGTTCCCCTCATGACGACGGTATGACTAGAACCTTCTCCGGCGCCATTTCCGGCGGTGGCCGAGGACCGGATACGATTGTCCTCGAAGCAGCGATACGAATAATTGAGAATATCCTGGCCACTAGCAACACCAATAGTAACCTCGTGGAAACCCTCGAGAAGTTGATCAACCTCCGAGACGTCGTGAAAAATAGACAGCAGCGCAACGGAAGTCGGGCGGACGCGGACCTGAATTCAGAACGAGTCGGCATGGAAAATGAGCGGCCAATAGCACAAGGCCAAGAATCGGAACCGGCTGTTGCTGAGCGCGACTTCCATTACAAGAACTGCTTAAAGCTTGGGCAGATCTGCGGCTTCTACCGAGACTCCTGTTGCGCGCGCGATACGGAGTACGGCTCAAACGCGCCGTTCTGCTGCATCAGGCTTTCCGGCGGCGGAAATTTCCTCCTGAGCGATAGTTACGGGTACTGCGTGCCGAACTACGAATCCTACACGTGCGAAGAGATGCAGATGATGTACAAACTTTGGCAGCGTTAAGTTGCCGTTGCACCGGAAATGACGCAATTTATACGTGTTGGCGCCTGCAAGGGCGGTCTGTTGTTTTTTTCGTTTGCAAGCTTGTTTGACAACACTTGAAACTTTGTTCTTCACGTGCGTTAGTTTGTGCGGTGGTGTACCAACAACAAGAATACTGTATATTATTTGTGTTCACTTACTATTTAACGTAGAACGCTCATTATAATTGTGTTGTTTGAATTATTATTAACATTAATTATTGTTATAAATATTGTAAACTCGTCATTATTCTGTGAGATGAGATGAATAAGTTATGTAAAATTGGTATTATTATGTGACATTTACAGGCTTTGTAAAATCGTGATTAATCTGTGACATGAATAGGTTATGTAAACAAATTTTGTTTCATTACTTTCGTAGGTTTATCGATCCTCAAATTTAAGATCGCAACGAACAATTGGATGATTGTATTGTATGTGTGTTGTTTTTAATTTTGTTGTGTTG
This sequence comes from Dreissena polymorpha, assembly GCF_020536995.1. Taxonomy (NCBI): domain Eukaryota; kingdom Metazoa; phylum Mollusca; class Bivalvia; order Myida; family Dreissenidae; genus Dreissena; species Dreissena polymorpha. Next base: position 69,066,175 of record NC_068365.1, on the reverse strand, counting down.
TTTTTAATGTTTGTTGTGTTGTTTTTAATGTTTGTTGTGTTGTTTTTATGTTTTTTGTGTTGTTGTTTATGTATTTTTACGGAAGAGGGCATGATGAGAATTCAACGAATTTACGTGTCAACGAACTTGTATGTTTCTTAGACATGAAATTTTATGTCGTATTTCATATTAAATGCCAATGTTTTTTTTCATTTAACTCATGTACGTTTAGTTTGAATCTATTAAAAATATACTACGAAAAAAAGTATTGTTGTTGTCCAAATACCAAAATGACGCCTTGACGTTGTTGAATACGCTGATGACGCCATGATTGTTATTGAAGACGCTGATGACGCAATGTCTGTTATTGAAGATGCTGATGAAGCCATGACTGTTATTGAAGACGCTGATGACGCCATGACTGTTATTGAAAACGTTGATGACGCCACGACTGTAATTGAAGACACTGATGACGCAACGACTGTAATTGAAGACGCTGATGACGCAATGACTGTTATTGAAGACGCTGATGACGCCATTTCTGTTATTGAAGACGCTGATTATGTAAAATAGTACGCCTCGCCCTCGGGGGCATTACAACCCGTTTTCCCAGAGCGAGACTCATAAATCAAACATGACTATTGATGCAAGATTTGAAGTGATGTTAAGACTTAATGAGTATTGTATTGCCTTTTAATCTGATCAGTTAAAACGTCAGTTAATTTTAATAACGCCGGTTGTCAGATTGCTGTCGACCATTGCAGGAGTCTTCGGAATTGTTCTTGTCTGCGCTTTGTTAAACACTATACAGGGTGCAGAGTCAATGGGGTTTTAAGGGGTTTACACACGTGTTGGACAGAATGCAATCAACCCGTTTAGATCTGTATTTTTGCAAATATCTCAAGTTATTGAAATACATTTGCAAAAATCTATAATGCATAAAAGACAGTTTTTCTTGAAGTTTGTGCCGATATCTTGCTGTAAATGAATACATCCTTGAATGCGTCTGCCATTATTCATGAAAAATTTACGTTCAGTGAAACATATACGGCCATTAACCGTGTACAACGTCTGCAGTTACAATGAACAAGAACACATGTTTATTAAATACAGTAATTCTGATGTATTTCACATTGCCATAAGCAGCATAAAAATCTGTCTTTTATTTACTAGTTGAAATTCTTAAGAACATTTGTTTAAAAAAGTTATTTGAAATAAAGCACCTCTTACCGTCGTGTTAAATCCTATAAAGTTAAAAAGTGGAACCCCAAAAAGTCCATGTATGTCGACGGAAATAAAGAAATCGAGTGAAAGCCTAGCAGTTGTTTTCATTCAAAATTACGCTTCCGCTTATTCAATTCATAATATTGCCAGTAGGGATTTATTAATTATTTTTGGAATGTCAAACTGCCAAATGCCAACATTATTGTAAAAACAAACGAGTAATATCAACATATATTTGAAATATTTTAAACGGCAAAACGATATCACTTTTTTTTCAAACGTGTAGTTAAAACAAATAAGTGTTCATATTTGTTCGGAAATAAGGATCGGACGATACTCGACGTATTTAATACAATAACAACGTACAACTCATCCGAGCTCGGTTTCATTTGGTGACTATTTAGCAAGAAAAGGAAGCACACATGTACCAAGTAAGTAATCCTTGATTCATTACACTGATACATCAAACAAGTGTTTGAGTTTTTAACACGCCAGCTAATAGGACATGGGTCCCGGATCAGAGGGGGTAAACACGTGATAGTCAAGATGGCGACGTCCATACGGAGGCAGGTTTTTTTCGCCGTTTTTAAACCTTTTATGACTTATATTAATTGTTGTAATACCGCTCACTTTCCGGCCATATCAGCAAGAAAGTTACTAGTGCCTGTTTCGTGTTAATATTCGCTCTATATCTCGAATTTACTTGCTGCGAAATGTCTTAGTGGCATGAACTACCGGTAATTACAGCTCCACTAAGAAAATTTGCGGGGAGTAAGTCGAGATATAAAGATAATTTTAATACGAAATAAACGCTTATCACAGTTTCACTGATATGGCTGGATAGTGAGCGTCATTTTTAAATTGAAAATACAAATAATGCGTATAAAACGGCGAACAATAACTATATCGGCACGGACGTCGCCATCTTGGCTATCGGGTGATTACCCCCTCTGCGGATACTGTCCATTGGAAGATAGTGATTGGTAACAGATGCGTTTCATCAGTGAACACGCTCTAAGCCACATCTGAAAAGTTAAAACAAACAAGATTGTAATACATATTCATATTGGTTACCGTACAACTCTGTTATCAGCGTAAGGCAAAACGGCGTCATTGTATGGAGCGAATGTAAACAGCTCTGCTTTTTATTCGATCGTTAAATGGCGAGATTTTAGACGCGAAGGTTTATTTTTATGCCTTATGACAAATGTGAAAGCAATAATAAGACAACATCTTACAGTCAGCGAATACATGACGGTCTGTGTGTATGCAAATTAAGTTAAATTTTCCGGACAGATTATTAACCGATGACATTGCAGTTCTATTTTGTCGGCATGTATGCAACTAAGGCTTACTTTCTCGCTGGTTGAAACACAGATAAAATGTAGAATGATTCATCTTAAATCATGTTTAGTGCATCATATAGCGACCTTTCACAGCAGTAAGAAATGCATTCGCAACTCATGTATGAAAGTGCATATTTAGTTTGTACCATGCGTTTCCGAACATTACCATGAACTAGAGCTGCAACGATTCACCAACAGCTCGATTCGATTCGATTTCGATTTCAGACACTCCGATACCGATTTTTTCGATTCGATTCAACTTCAAACCTAGTTTTATCATATATTCACTCTTATGCCTCAAAATTAACATTTCTGTTCAAATGTGATTTTAATAGAATTCATAAAAAAGAAAAGCAAATTAGGAATTTTAGGAATTTTAATATAAAAACTTCTGACTAGAAGATTGTGTTGATTACACAATAATATAAATAAATAAATAAATAATCATAAGAACGTATCTGGAATCAGTTGAATGGTTGTACTAACACTATAATATTTTTACCCAAAACCGCTATAAGCATGTCTACCATTGTGTCATGACAGCATCCCCTGTTACCTGTAGGACAAATCACATTCTCTAATAAGCTTAACAAAATTCCAACAGAAACAGAACTACTTTTCTGGCTCGCGACTTCAGTTGTTGCACTCTTAGTCTTGCTAAATCAACGTTATATTTGCGTTTGACTTGTTGCATTAGATTAGTGGTTGAGCCGGACTTAGCGTACGCCACATCCGTGAAGCACAGTTTACACTTTGCTTTATCGGTAGGGCTACCATCCCGAAACTCAAAATACTGCCACACTTTTGATTTTAGCTTCTTAGGCGCATCTGATAATTTCAATTTGTCGGCAACAACTTGGTCAGCCATTTTGACGCTTTTTCCGAAAGTAAACCGTAACGCGCTTATTGATTGGATGACTAAAGTATTAAGCAACCAATCGCGCGCGTCGTAATTACATGTAAAGATAAAACCTTCACCTTTCCGTATCAATAGTCAGAATACAGCGTGCTTTACGTAGCTATGTATATATATGTATATATGTTAAAGAATCGAATCGAATTTGGTAGGTTTGGTATCGTAATCGAATCGAAGCATTTCGAATCGATTTTCGATGAATCGGATCGAATTGTTGCAGCTCTACCATGAACACTGTCATTTTTAAATAATTAACGGTTTTTATTCGAAGAAATGTCAGTTACGCCCATAATAAATATTGCTTATGTAAAAAAAAATGGAGTGTGCATGCTTCTCTGTGATTTACGGGGTAATGTCAGTGATTAACAACTGGTAATTCAATGGTTCAAACAAAGAAAATATCACTTTTAATATTATCAAATATTTACACTGTTTTACTGTTAACTACGTGATGACGTTATCCTTCGTGCATTTCTTCACTTAATCCTTTTAAAACATAAAAACTATGAAAATTCATTAAGGAATTGTGTTTTTTTTATGAATTATTTATTTTCTTCAACAAGTGCCCACTAAACTAACGTATACTAATATACTAATTCCAATCGTTATGTACATGAATGTAAAGTGTTAACGTTGAGCTCACCGGTGACATCCGTTATCCAGCCGTAATACGCCGGCACTGACGCGGTGATGCTAGGGACGACATCATGCAGTCAGTTGCCGAACCCGAAACTGAGTATTCCCAGCAGTTTTCAACTTCCGTTTCCCCGCTGACACACCAGCAGACCGCCAGAATCACCATGTTTGGAACAGACAGTGTGGTTTAGCATGCATTTCTTTGAACAAAAAAGTAAGCAACATCAACAATACTTACTCCGTAATTAATCTTATACAAACTCATTGCCGACTTCAGTGCTATTATGCAGAAAGCCGCAATTGCAAAATAGGATCAAAGTTGACATATGTCTGACAATAACCAGAATCATAATTATTTGAGTTTTTTAAATGAAGGAATTCAACGCTCACCATCAAATATTTCTTCGGTCGCTCCGTACCCAGTAACGTAGTATTCAGCGAAAACGAAAGCGTTATTTACGGTCGTCGCTCACGTTGCCACCCCGCAAATCGAAAGTAGCGGCGATGGAAGGCACACGGGACGAGTGTAGTTAGAGAGGAGGACCGTATGTTCCAGTCGCAGTATCGCGATGTCTTTCGCCGGGTAAGGTTCGCCTATGTTTCCAGTCTCTTTAAACAATATAAAATAAATGAGAGTAGTAGCACGTGCACGGACGTAATTTTATAAACAGGCATTAATATGATGACTCTTATAGATGCCAGTTTAATAATGACCATTTAGTTTAGCGCTAAGTTATTAAGCCCTTTTAGCTGCATTTATAAGATTTATATTTTGTGTGATGCAGCACTACAATACTTTATCGTATGTTTTGGTAACCCGAATCGTCCGCATCCAGTCATCGAAAGTGAACAAAGAGTCGACGCCGAGGACTACCGAGTATTCCGTATATGAAGGCAGCGATGTTTCAATGAAATAAAATACAATAAAGAGCGACTCACATTGTCAAACTTATAATTCACATTTAGCGCTTATAGTATACGTAAAATTATGTTGGTAATAATACTGCAACTCTATTTGTGCAGGTTTTCAATTATTTTTAAGTTAATTATTAGGAATTTCTTCAACAACATACACAATTTATTTAGTGAGAATTGCAATCAACGCTTTGGTTTTTGTTTAATTTATTTTAAGAGGAATTAATATATTTGAATCATTGCACAGTTAATGGATTATTTGCGTTTTTATTTTACCTGACTGTCATGAAATGTGACGTGGATGCGATATTCCAGAGGGGGTGATCATGTGATACTCAAGATTGAGACGTCCATACCGAGACAGTTTTTTTAGATTTGGTATGCCCTTTATTACTTTTGATTAAGAAATTCATTTGTTTAATTTTTTGATAAAGCTCACTTTCAAGCCATATCAGTAAACATGTGATAAGCGTTTATTTCGTTTTAAAATTCGCTTTATATCTTTACTTTACTCCTCGCAATATTTCGTAGTGAAGCTTTAATTAGGTAATCCCGCTATGAAATTTCGCAGCGAGATAAGGAGCGAATATAAACACGAAATTAACGATAGCAACTTTCGTGGATGTGTTATATTACTTTCTGGACTTTCTCTTTCTCCTTAACAATGACAACACAAAATGAACATAAGCTTAACATTTTCGACAAACGTGACTGACTATAAAACACTCGCTTGTTCAGGGACTTTTTAAGGGGAAATAACTAAACAATGCGTGGATAACGGGTGAGTCTCATAAAAATCCCATAGGGAGGAAAAACCCAGCAGACCGAGCGACACAGTGACTTCAATTTACTCCGTCCATTCGGGGATATATAGACCTCCCTTCTGGGGTATAAAGACCGTTCCATTTCCAAAAATAGTTTCACTTAATAGGGAGCCTTATGGATCAATTTTAAAATGAGCCTTATTCTGGTAAAACTGCGCATAATGCATGTGCAAAAAGTGCATTCCCAGATAAGTATGCGCATTCCGTACAGGCTAATTAGGGTCGACACTTTCTGATATGTAATTTTTCGTTTAAAAGAAGCATCTTTTTCGAAAATGCAGTTCAGGTGAAAAGTGTCGTCCCTTTTTAGCCTGGGTTGACTGCACAGGCTTATCTGGAAAGACACTTTTCTCACAAGCATTAAGTCCCGTTTTATACGGGAACTTACTCGTGCAGACAGTGCGCAGCGTTGAGCATCCATTCCGGGCTGATGACGTCAGCGGTGCACAGCACGTAGTCCTGCACGATACGAAACGCCGTCCACGGCCAGTCTTCCACGCGCGTGTCCTGTCTTTATAGCACGTGCGGCTCCACAAGAGTGTCCGTTGCGGCCCGCCTACCGCAGACTACACGTGCATGGGGAATCTCAGATTATGCCAAAGAAACGCTGTGGGAAAATTGGGCTTAATAAACGTTAGTAAAATGTCATCGCAAATAAGCCTACGTGTATGAAGTCTGCATGGTCTAAACAGGGACGATACTTTCGCTTTTGTGGTATTTTTGGTTAAAAGGAGTTATCTTGGCGAAAATCAAAATAAGGCAGAAAGTAGTGTCCTTATAAGCTTTTACGGGCTACACATGGTAATCCGGACCTTTAACGCACATGTATTAAGCCCTGTTTTCCAAGAGCGAGGTTCATAAATTCTTGTAAACCAATTAATGTTAGCCCTATATGTACTCGAGTCATGTTCAAATTGGAAGCTCGTCTCCAGGAGTTTTGGATAATTTGCTGGAAAAGTCGAAAATTAAAATGTCGTTAAAGCTCTTTGATCAGGGTCATTCAATTTTTAAGGCCATAATGTTTTTAATGCAGTGACATATTATTTATTATATAGACCAGTCGCATGTTAATGACGTCGGTTTTGAAAAACGCATTTGAGCTTACCTTCAACGCTTCATAAATACAGACGATTTATGAGGAAATTGCTATAACTTATACTAAATGAATGCATATAAAATATTCTATCATTTTATTGATTTTTTAACACTACACGATGTGTATACTTATTACGAAAACCCCGATAATCGTCTTCAAACGTCCCGCGTAATATTATACTTGGATTTGGAACAAGATATCGACTTTATTTTTATGGCGCCAAAACGCAAACGCTAATTTTTTGTTATATCAGATCGTGAATTAATTTCCGTTTTTAAAGGGGCCTTTTCACAGATTTTGGCATTTTTTTAACTTATTCATTAAATGCTTTATATTGATAAATGTAAACATTGGATCGTAAAAGCTCCAGTAAAAAATCAAGAAAAAAAATAAAAAAAGGAAAAGAACATTGCCCGGAGCAGGTTTCGAACCAGTGACCCCTGGAGTCCTGCCAGAGTCCTGAAGTAAAAACGCTTTAGCCTACTGAGCTATTCCGCCGACTACGCATTTTCGACGTATTTTATACCTTATATAAGCAATCTTCGTAGTTTCACAAAATTTAACGACAAAAACAGAACTCTCCAAATTATTCAATCGTTTCGCGTTGCAACGCTTTATAATTTTTAGGTTTTAAAATCGTCAAAAGATGCATATAATGGCTATATTAGAGCATGGTTAATGTTCAGTATTACTGTTTCCTCACAAATATCATAACTAAAACGAAAACTTACGAATCTGAAACAACTTTTTTCAATTTTGTCAATTTACCAAAGCGTGAAAAGATCCCTTTAAATGTTAAATCAAAATAGTGATCTGCGAAATTAAAAAGCGATATAATTAGCGAAAAGCAAACACTGTTAAATTGTCCCGGTCGACTTAGCGTTTTTGGGTGATATCACTTGCAATTGAAAATAAAAATGAATATAATGCTAAAAGGTAAGTACATTTGATCACAGGTGGAAGTAACGTACCCTGGATAGTATTTTTTTTAATTTTTTTAGGAGCCCAATGTATTCAAATGAATATATTTATCATGTTTAATGAGAGAGAAATTGAAATTTTTAGGGGTAAGTGGTTGCATATGCTTGCATTATGTGACACGCCTCGTTGTTTTAAAGGATTAGGACGCGAGCTATCCATTTAGGGGACAAAACTAAACAATATTGTTTGAAAGTCTGTCGAAGATTTATTCGGGTTGACAAACGGACTCGAAATATTGCTTGGTTAACGACCGACTGCGAGTTTACGGCTGGACAGATTTTTTTGAAGTAAACTTTTTTGAAAGGTGGTCCAATTGCCCATAGGAGGATTAAGGGATGCTTTGGATTAAAGCTTTTTTGACATTTTTGCGGCCCGTGAAGACAGGTCTATGATAAATTCTAGTTAATGACCTTGTTAAGATTCCAATATCAGAGGGTGGTGATTTTTTTTCATGGCTCTTGGTAAAAAAAATTCTCATTAAACATGATAAATATATTTATTTGAATACATTGGGCTCCAAAATTTTTTAATTAATTATACTATCCAGGGTACGTTACTTCCACCTGTGCATTTGATTATAATCTTGTACATTTATGATTAAACAAACATATTCAATTTGCAATAGTTCCTGTTAATAATGTATACAATTTGTTCCGTTCGAATATATTTATGAACAATGTCCGTAACGTCATTTATTTGTAAATTTTGAGAAAACGGCTCAGATAATATGGAAATTGGTAAACGAATATTTCCTTTATTTTCTAAATCAGGCAAATGGTTTGGAACCGTACATATCCGGGAGGAGAATGATGATATATAACCAGAATCGTTAAAGTATATACATTCAAACATGTCATTTTTACTGAAAACAATGGCGATGTCCGCTCGATTTATCAAACTATTTTTATATTCCATGTCAGCGTGTTATGTGTACATATTACATATACATGTTTCGAAAATTAAAAAAGAATCTATATATCCTCTGAGTAAATTTTGTTGAAAAAAAAAATAAAGAAGATAATATAATTAGAAGTGTATATTATGTTGTTTTCTAAGCAATTATAAATGTCACCTTACCTTGAAAAGTATGCGTTTTTGCATATTGGGCATTATTTCTTGCGTTATGACCGCATGCCATAATCAGATGTATGTTTTTAATGCGTTTCTGCAAGCTTGATATCAAAAAAGTAAAATATGTAACAAATGACATGTTCAAGTATCGCCGCATTACGAGTTAAAATTCTAAACGTATTCTAAACGCCTTTAGAATTGTCGCCTATACAAACTATTAACGCGTGTTTTCATAGACGTCATTTTACGACATTACGCATGTTACGCGACTTTGTTGTTTGAATCAAACGGCACGCCGCTATTCTTTATTCTAGAGTATGTAACAGTTGTTGTATTTCATTTGGTGTGTGAGCATTCGTATTACATGGAGGTTTACACTGGATAAACAACTTCTTGAAACGGAAAATAACAAAATGTTGACAGCGCTGGTCCCGAAAATTAAGAAGGCTGGGCCGAATATGTGTCGTGTTCTGAAAAAAAACGGGCATAATGCTTGTGCGTAAAGTGTCGTCCCAGATTAGCCTGTGTAGTCCGCACAGCCTAATCAGGGACGACACTTTGCGCCTAAACTGGATTTTCGCTAAGAAGAGACATCATTTAAACGAAAAATTATATAAAAGCGGAAATGTTCGTCCCTGATTAGCTTGTGTGAACTGCACAGGCAAACTTGGGATGACAATTTACGCACAAGCGTTATGCCCAGTTTTCTCAGAGCACGAACATATACTCTTTGCAGTACGAGTATACTTTAACAAGCCATGTAAACACTATTTATGAAAAATCCCATTTTGTTTTCCAGATAAAAGCCGCATGATGAGTAATTCAGAAAGAACAGAATGGTATGCAGACATTAAAAACAGTTCTTGCTGAAAATGACGAGTTCTTTTTGCTAGAAGCAAAGTCCAGACCATTCATTCTAACGCTGGTTTCAACAGATGACTATCAAACAACTTTTATGGCAGGCACAAGTATTATGGAGGGACTTTATTACGGGCGCATGAAGAAATCAATCTTTGAGTACAGGCTTTTACCAAAACATAGAGCATTCGTACCTGCATTGTCAGTTTTGCGAATTTTAGTGAGGTTCAGGGCAAACGAATAAAATTATCTGAAGCAGTTCATCAAACTATTGTTGATACATTTGATGAACTTTAGTGTAAATATTAAATCAAAGCAAAATTTTAGTCTAATAAGAACCCGAGCGAATTTCACCGACTGATCCGATACGGCTTTTCATTTGTAAATGTATTGACTGTTTAGAACGGCTTTATTCATTTAATCATTACAACTTATCTGAGCAAACCCGTCTTAATAATCAGTTTTATTCAAATAAATCTTCGATTTTTTTATCAAATTTCAAGTTAATTAACCGAGTTGTGTTATTATTTGTATTTATTTCTATAGGTAATTTCAATAATCGAGGTGTGACTGTGCTTGATAGTTTAAATATACGCATTCGTTTTATGGGATTTCTGCCCGTCAAAAGAGTGAGCGTATTCAAAACAGTCACGCTTTGAAACTTGAAGTTTATCTTTACATGTATAATCAGACGCTCGACGCAGAACGTCATTTCAACGTTGCGTCATGTTACGCTAACGGAAACCAATAACGTGCGACTGGTCATTATGTTTTGTATTATGTTGCATTTATATGGTGTATTATGTTGAGTATTGTGTGATGAATATTGTGTATTATGTGATGAATTATGTGATGTAGTATGTGTTATATAGAGTTGTGTAGTATGTGAAATAGTTTTAAAACTGATGTAAAGCTTTGGATAACGTTTAAACGTGATCATTTAATTGCGATACGTCACGATTTGACTTTGTGATGCTTAACTTTCGATTAGTCAACATACGTCACGATTTTACGTCGTGTAAGATTGCGTGCGATGTGGCAATAAACATCACGATTTGACGTAATAATGTTTTACTTGTGATGTACGTATCAAGAGCATAACGTTAGATCAATATGTTGACTTGTTAAATGCGTGTTAACGTACTAATGTGACGTCATAATGTTTACTCATGATGTGATAATAACGTCTTTATACGACACCAATGTGTTTTAGTTGCGGCGAATTTGACATATTTACAGTGTAAGTTAATGGCGTTTGTTGAATCTAATATTTAGAGAATCATACAATCGGGCCGTTATATATTATATATCTCTTACTTTGATTTTTCATCTTTGTTTTGTTCTCTAAAATGTATTACAGAACTAGCTTTCCGTACGTTTATTTTCGTTCAATTGATTAAGCAATTTATGAAGTATTTATGTGACGTAATTTCTGTGACATAAAACACCAGTGTTAGCTATTCGAAAGTGAAAGGTTTATATTTAATATTTTTGAAGCATCGAATGAAATCAAAAACGTATTTCGGAGTGTACATGTGTCGTGCATCATTGGAAGCTTTGATAAAATTATTGTTTACAATCGCTCCGACAAGTCATTCGATTTTGTAAATAGTGTATTGGTGACAATGGTTAGCATTCGCTACAATCGTTTAAAAGTGTGATTCAAAATAAATATAGATAAACAGATAGAATAACAGAAAGCGGAAAGCACATCGTTGTTATTTTATTATTATAAGCATCGAATTAAAGGTTTCATAGAAGTGTGTATTTTACTTTTTAAATTTTGCTGTTTGGTAATTCCTGTTAAAGCTCAAATAGAGGCATCAATCTAATGAAGAATTCAAGTAATGTGAAGCAGAGATTCAATTTCAATCGATATTTTCATCATCCAAATTTCGAGCTACCTGTCATTAAACAATCTAAGTATAATAGATTATTTCGTTGATTTGATGCTAAGACTGAATTTGGACGCCATTTTTTCCAGTTGAACGTCACGCGCACACATTCTGAGGACCGATTATGTATAATTACCACGCAATGGTGATAATGGCATGAAAACTGTTTAAATCTGTTACTATATATAATAAGGTATGTATTATACATTTAATAAACGTATATGGCTACGAACTACATCCCATTAATCTCTATGCAGATTTTGACGAAACATCACATAAGTGATCCTTAGCTGGCTCTCTTTGAACGTTGCTCTCTTAAAAGTGTGTTTAAATCATGCCTATGGGTTACAATTTTACCGCACACCGGGCACACATAGTTAATATAGCATGGTAATGTAAAACTAATATTCTCTCAAGCCCATTTAAAATAAAAACATCAATCATGAGAGCGATCTTAGACATATTAGCCACTATGTTTGTATTTTACGTCGTACTCATAAACACCAGCCTCGTTATGGGACAACTGGTCGAAAGGCTTATGACACAAGATAAGCTAAGATGGCTCTGTATGGCATAGGATAATCTGTTATTGCACTTTACGGCACAGGATAATCTTCAAAGGCTCTTTACAGCATAGGATAATCTGTGATGACACTATAGGGAGCAGGATAAACTGTGAGATCACTTTACAGTACAGGATAATATGCGATGACATTTTACGGCACAGGATAATATGTGATGGCACTTTACGGTACAGGATAAACTTTGATGGCACTTAACGGCACATGCTAATCTGTGATGGCACTTTACGGCACAAGCTAACCTTTGATGGCTCTTAACGGCACAGGATAACCTTTGATGGCACTTAAAGGCACAGGATACCTGTGATGGCACTTTACGGCACAGGATAACATGTGATGGCACTTTACGGCACATGATAATCTGTGATTGCACTTTACGGCTCAGGATAGCCCGTGATGGCACTTTCCGCACAGGATACTCCGTGATGGCACTTTATGGCACATGATAATCTGCATTGATACTTCACGGCACATGATAATCTGTAATGGCACTTTACGGAAGAGTATAATCTGTGATGCCACATAACGGCATATTATAATATGTGATGGCACTACACGACATAGGTACATCTGTTAGGGGACTTAACGGCACAGGCTTATCTGTGATGGCTTTTTACTTTCTTCGGGCATTGGTATCGTTTCGTAAAATACGATATATACGAATATTCAAAATGTTTGTACGGTGATTTACGACCTGAACTCGCCTGCCCAGCAGCAGTGATGTTAAAGGACATGTTTGTTTCACATTAAATATATAGGATATATGCATATCCTTTTCTTTTTGAACACGAATGCAAGGTTTCAATCCTGTGACTGTAACATCGAGCCCAAAAGTAAAATTCGAGTGTGACAAAAAAAACACATTCAGTTTCACATAACGTAACTGTCGTTCTTGCATATTTTTGGTTTAGCGCCCTTCAAAACCGAACGATATTGCAAACATGCGCCACCATATCCTTGAACAAATTAGTATTGTTCGTTTGTTTTTCAGATTGTATTCTGGCGATTTCGATGGAAGCTGTCCTAACAATATACTTAGAGCAGGATATACCAAATATGGAGTATTATCCAGTGTACACGACCGGTATTCAACAAATAGACGTCTCGTTAAAACTGTGCTTGGACGGTAAGCGATGAGTTTAAAATGTTGCAAATAGTTATTATATGAGACGTTCTCAACAAACTCAACAAATATTTCGCAAATTAAAGGTTTCCAATAAAAAAGTAGTGTTCCGTAGAGCGCTAGCCAAAACGTCAACGTGTTTTGCGTAATATTCGTTGATTGTGAGTATTTATTTTATTTTTCGCATCATGATGTCGAATCGTGGCGTGTGTTGCTTTATCGAAAGTTAAGAACAAGAATTCAAATCGTGAAGTATGTTCACACATCGCAAGTAAAGCATAAAAAGTCAAAATTTCACGTATGTTGCCACAACGGAAATAAAACATCACGAAGCCAAATCGTGACGTATAATGAGCCTCGCTCTGGGAAAAGAGGGCCTAATACATGTGCGTAAAGTGTCCGGATTAGCCCGTGAAGTGCATAAAGACTTATCATGCAGGATGACGTTTTTCGCCTAATTTTGATTTTCGCCAAACAGGGACTTCGTTTAAACAAAAAAAATCATACAAGCGGAAAGTGTCGTCCCCGATTAGCCTGTGCAGACTACATAGGCTAATGTGCCACGAGATTTTCCTGTGCAGTCCGCTAATCCGCCTACTATGGGACAGCACTTCAAGCACACGTATTAAGCCCCGTTCAAATCAGCCTTATATGGGACAACACTTTAAGCACATGCAATATGCCCCGTTCTAATCTGCCTAATATGGGATAACACTTTAAGCACATGCATTAAGCCCCGTTCTATTCAGCCCAATATGGGACGACACTTTAAGCACATGCATAAAGTCCCGTTCTAGTCAGCCTAATATGGGACGACACTTTAAGCAGATGCATTAAGCCCCGTTCTCCCAGAGAGATAATAATCTCTATTTGCGTATTGTTCTAAAACAACATAATTGCCACGTAACCTCATAAAAATCCGAAAAATATTACACAAATATTTTGTCAGACCCGTTTTTGCCAATTGCGCCTGTGCGGCAACGACAGCGAACTCTGCGTAACCACGTGGCTGCACGAGAACGGTTACTAAAACTTCACCAGTGACGTCATCTGTATCGCCAGTGAAGGACCGGTGGCGCCGACGTGCTTCGTTAGTATGACGGAGAACAAAGCCTAGCGATTTGTTGATCTCTTATGCAAAGCTTTTCCGTGTAAGCTCCGCAAGTGAAACCAAACACGTGTTTGCTTCGAACGTTAAGCAGTGTTCGTATTTTACGCAAAAGACGAATCTTTCAATTGTAAGTTTCGTATCTAAAAATTTGAGATAGTATTTTCTTCATGAGTGAAACTTCCAATTTCATTTACTAACAATTTATTTAGCATGTTTGAAACAACGTGCCACATCCTGTCGGGTTTGTTATGCGGGTGGTGGAGGGGGTATTCGACAAATTCTGGTTAAGTATCGGATCAGAATGGACCACATTTTAAGTTTATTAACAATCAGATCAGGAAAAACATAAACTGCTGTGACGTAAATTAGCTTTCAATATACGGAATTCGGAACCCATATCAGCTTAACTGACGTGTTTAACATTAATACGATTTCCAATGTGTTCGTATAATGAAGGAGAGAATAATAGACTTGGTGCATGTATGCTTCATTTTCTTGCTGCATATTCAACAAATGAAGCCCAGCTTGCGTCAAAATACACTTTATACTTGTATTTAATCAGTATATTATCGTCAAATCCTATATATATATATATATATATATATATATATATATATATATATATATATATATATATATCCCTACTGTAAAAGTTGTGAATTTGCAAAAGCAAAAACGTATTTTTTTTATGACAAAAAAAGCTAAAATGAAATGCAATCCGCACGGGCTCATCAGGGATGAAACTTTCACTAAGAAAGGCTTTTCGTTAAGAAGAATTTCAATTCACTCGAGACGTACATTAAAAGCTGAAAGTGTCGCCCCTGATGGCACTTAACGAACATGCATTTAACCCGATGTTCCAATAACACTTTACGAACATGCATTAAACCCCGTGTCTCCAGACCACTTTACGAACATTCATAAAACCCCGTGTTCCCAGACCACTTTACGAACATGCATTAAACCCCATATTTCCATAACACTTTACGAACATGCATTAAACCCCGTGTTCCCAGACCACTTTACGAACATTCATAAAACCCCGTGTTCCCAGACCACTTTACGAACATGCATTAAACCCCGTGTTCCCAGACCACTTTACCAACATGAATTTAATCCCATGGTCCCATAACACTTTAGGAACATGCTTTAAACTCCGTTTTCCCAGAACAATTTACCAACATGTATACAACCCCTTATTCCCAGATCACTTTACGAACATGCATTAAACCCCATGTTCCCATAACACTTTACGAACATGCTTTAAACCCCGTGTTCCCAGACCACTTTACGAACATGCATTAAACTCAGTGTTCCTAGACCACTTTACGAACATGCATTACACCCCGTGTTCCCAGACCACTTTAACAACATGTATGGAATCCCGTGTTCCCAGACCACTTAACAAACATGCATTACACCCCGTGTTCCCAGACCACTTTACCAACATGTATGGAATCCCGTGTTCCCAGAACACTTAACCAATATACATTAAACCCCGTGTTCCCAGAACACTACGAACATGCATTAAACCCCGTGTTCCAAGAACACTACGAGCATGCATTAAACCCCTTGTTCCCAGAACAGTTTACGAAAATGCATTAAACACGCCTTAAACCCCGTGTTCCCAGAGCGAGGCTTATTTACTTTACATAGTCATCATTATTTATAATAGTCGTGATATCATTTATGCATTGGGATAAAACAAAGACATTTGTTTGAACCAATATACTATTGACTAAATGCATACTCAACGCACATAAATTAAAAATAAATGGAATTAAATATGAAATACGACACACAAGGGAAGTATAAAATATGACTATACATAAAATACACATTAAACATGACTATACGCGACGTAAAAATACCTATCGTAACCTTTAGATGAAATGTGCATTAACAAAGGAATTTAAATTTAAGAATTTAGATCGTTTTTTTTTGCTTTATCTTCACTTTTGTTACATGAGATGTTGCTATATCATTCGGAGAGTAACAGGAAGTAAAATCACTATCAAAGCGTTAGGCATTTATTTAGACGATGGTTTAACAAACTGAAACTGATCAAATAAACGTCGCTTTGGGAAAACGGGGTGCATGTGCGAAAAGTGTCGTCCCATATTAGCCTGTGCAGTCCTCCCGGGCTAAGTATTATTATACCGGATGTATATGGCAACAATTCTGCCTTAACTGGATTTTTGCTTACAAGATACTTCCTAAAACCGAAAAATATCTTAAAAGCGGACAGTGTCGTCCTTGATAGGTACAGGCTAATCTTTGACAATACTTTACGCACATGCGGACAGTGTCGTCCCTGATTAGTGCAGTTTGCACAGGCTAATCTCGGACGATACTATACGCACATGCATTAAGCCCTGTTTTCCCAGAGCAAGGCTAAAATGTGCACAGTGTACGTTGTCACCTCAGGAGGACAACATTTGTGAACTACAATTCCATTAAGCATGTGATAAAGAATATCCACAAAACACGCGTAATTTTAGACCAACATGCACATACTATAAAATCATGAACATTGTATATTCGTTAGAATGAAATTTCGTGGTTCGAAAGTATGCAAGGTCGTGGACACGTTAATTTGTTTAATTCCAATCATCCCCCTTACGAAAAACAACAACAAAATAAACATTAAAACAACTAATTGTTTGTTGCGAACTTAAATTTTAGACTCGGTTAACCCTCGAAATTCATAAAACTTCTTGTTAAACGAATAATCACCTATGTATCCTGCGTCAGAGAGTTGCACAATGTTGCAATGTTGATCCTATTATATTACAAATTAAAGGCTATGGGTGAGACAAGGAACAGTAATTACAAAGAGGAAGTAAATCGGAAACTGTTTATTCAGTCTCGTATAACATATTTGTGTTTCGTAAATACACATTTAAACACAGAACAAATTGAACTTTTTTCATCATCGTTAACTGTCTAGCCTACCATTTACTGAAGGGAAATACAATTAAAAAAAATAAGGCAAAAGCATACAAATGTATGTATCATTTTAAAAACATAATTGTTTTACGTATCTTCTGTTCGTTTTCCGTATTTGTGTTGCCTTGTTCCACTCCTCTGTTGTTCTACATTTATTTTATTAGCTTTTAAATCACACACAGATCCTTTAAACACCGGCCAAATAGATTTAAAGAAACAGCACACAGTTAATCCGCTTATTTATTCCTTCGAAAAAATATTGTTCTTAACCGTTTTGAAATACCTATTCACAAATACGATGATTTTTTAAACATACCTTACAAACGTCAGTAAACGAAAAAAAGCCTTTGTTTTAAAAGATTCGAATAAAAATTGACGCACTAGGTTAGTGATCTGCACCATGTTTCATTATTTATAAATTAATATTGCATAAGTTAAACCTCCAGTATATGGTACTATACTGGGCCGAACAATGTAAGTGTGATGTGTTAGAAGCCCGCAATTTAGCTTTCACACATATTTTGTTTCTGATTGTCCATTCCTACCGCAAACAGTCTAAACCATCTCATTTTTGTACTTTTTATTTGGGTTCAAAATTTAAGTAAGGCTTGCTTTTGTATGGACTCACATGTAACAACTGTCTGTGAATTTTCAATGGGAATATACAGCTATGGTGTTATTTGTTCTGCCCTATACACTTACAGCGGTAAGCGTATTTCCAATTACGCTTGTATCCGGCCTCAGATTATTTATATTGTTTGCTTGCGTTGTGTGTAACATAAGTGATTGATTATCCTTCGATATGATTGTTTTTATAATCCACGATATTAAACTGTTTGATGGAATGTATCAGTGACTTATAACATCATTATCATATATTATATTATGCGTGATAGACATTGTTGCAGGGTTCCAAACCGTAAACAAGTCAAAATGTTAAATTAAAAATAGGTTGCAATACAGAAGTATGTGCATGATGTTTCAAATTTCAACTGTTTCCTGTGTGTGTGTTTGTGTGCAAAAATTACATTTGCACAATAAATATTGTATGTTTTTATCCATGAGTATTTGTTACTTTCGTAGTGTCGGTGTTCTGTCAATGCTGCGAACTAACGTGTCGATTGTACATGTATGTATGTCGGGCCTGAAAGTAAGATGAGAGGTCAGGATAGGGGTAAATATGTGACCAGTATTTGATATTTAAACGCGACATTGGAGACATATGTGTTGTACAAATCTTCTTAACACACCAAGCATGCAACCCGTCCTATATTTGTAGTGGCCGTTTAAATTATAACCCGTTTCAAATTCATCACTTAATACAATTATTGATCAATACCAAATACGATTAACATGCGTTTGACAACTTTTCATTGTTCACACCAACATCCATTTTATGAAACCCGTACACGGTCTGCGATTTTCTACGCGAGTTCATATTGTATCTGCTCTTCTTCTTTATCTTTAGCATTTTCTATTTGCCGATCCGTTTAAGTCAACACCCTTAAACCCACAAACAACAGGTATTCGCCGGTGTGTACACACTCGTCACACATCCTCAATGAACTTCAAGGGAAAACCCCGTAAAATTCACATTTTACTTTCGATGTTGACTCGAGACTTCGACGGATTTATATGATACATTAATTCGAACGAACAAGTGAGTAATGCTTTTAATATTTGTAATTATTTAATGTATCAAAATATGTAAGCAGCCGCTCCTATATAGAATATAACTCAAATATTCATTATTCATTTGAGCATGTTATGTGTGTTAATCAGCGTTCGTAAACCAGTGTACGACATTATTTGCTAATTTTTAAAATAAATAAAACATTTGTACAATACTAACACTTAGGTTATTTATTTGAACTCTTAAGGTTATAAAGTGTTTTATACCTTGAATAGTTAACATGTAGTGTAAGAGTGCTTTGTTTAGACATCATCTTTATCTATAAGAACAGTACTCTCTTAAAGGGGCCTTTTCACAGATTTTGGCATTTTTTAAACTTATTCATTAAATGCATTATATTGATAAATGTAAACATTGGATCATAAAAGCTCCAGTAAAAAATCAAGAAAAAAAAATAAAAAAGGAAAAGAGCATTGCCCGGAGCAGGTTTCGAACCAGTGACCCCTGGAGTCCTGCCAGAGTCCTGAAGTAAAAACGCTTTAGCCTACTGAGCTATTCCGCCGAGTACACATTTTCGACGTATTTTATACCTTATATAAGCAATCTTCGTAATTTCACAAAATTTAACGACAAAAACAGAACTCTCCAAATTATTCAATCGTTTCGCGTTGCAACGCTTTATAATTTTTAGGTTTTAAAATCGTCAAAAGATGCATATAATGGCTATATTAGAGCATGGTTAATGTTCAGTATTACTGTTTCCTCACAAATATCATAACTAAAACGAAAACTTACGAATCTGAAACAACTTTTTTCAATTTTGTCAATTTACCAAAGCGTGAAAAGATCCCTTTAACATTTCCACGAACAATGTACGCCATTTTCGTTTTAGAGAGCAAACAATCAAGAGACGAGTTTAATTATCGGATCTGAGAAAATACGCTTATATTCGGGCTAGATATCGGAATATGTATAATAATAAGTATCGGAATCTATCCAAACAATAAGGAATAGGTTTGTTAAGTTTTATCATACAAATTATATATCTATACTAGATATTAGATTATCAAGTTCGCGATGTACGTGATGATTATGGTAAAACAAACTAGGTGAAAGGGGATCGTATATGTGCTTTATCGTCACAAAAACAAGAACGTCGATTTTGAACGCAGGTGTATATTTTTATCAATCTTTTTAGAGGACTACAAACACTGTCAACAAACATAAATCAAGTCAATTGAAACCTTTTCACGCTCACACCCCAGACACGGTATATTTTGACCCCAAGTGCATGATCAAAAAATGTTAAGGAGAGTTCCGAGGTATAATGTTTTATGCCAATCATGATACCCACTTGAATTTTTCTTTTATATTTTTTTTATTTAACTATATCAGTCTTAATAAATTGTGTGACCCTGGGGGAATCATTTGAACAATCTGTGCACAGGACCGTTATCTGATGTTTCATACCAAATATCAACACTCGGAGACTGGTAGTTTCAGAGATATGTTTAGTCATTATTGTAAGTCATGTTACCTTTGGGGTTTAACCCAGGTTCCTTTTAAAATAAAAATATCAATTTACCGTTTACTAGCCAATTGATTGTAATTTTGGCCAGTAATGATTACAACTTTACACGACCTTGTTGCACATTGTATTCTTAGCACTATCGCGGAGACTGTTTACCGTCTCATACATATGGGTTAGCAACATGTTAATTATGTAATTAGGTTGAATGTTAAGGTCAGAACAAAAACGTGTTTGATAGAACAAGTTCATTGTTTGGCACTAGCCCGACCGGAAAAATAGATCGTCAATTGCATTGTGATGTTAGGGTCGAGCGAAGTAATCTCTTAGCACAGATTACTGTATAATTGTCATTCATTGACACAGCAGTATAATATAAATGCAACTATTTACAAAAACGTAGATTATACAATTCTAATACATAATTCTTACAGAAAAAGTAGACTTTTATCCATGTTTACAATGAATCAATTCTATCACTCAGCAAACATCACATTCGTTGAGTTCAACTTGGCGTCTTGTGATGGATAAAGCCTTGTTCAAAACGAAAGTCGAATGAATTGTCAAAAGGGAAATCGAACAAATCATAACAACAATCGATTCGAACTTGTAACATTTCCTCTTTTAGCAAAACTCCAATCCACAATCGTACACAATAGATCCTGCACAATCAACGCAGGATTTCCGTTACAGTATCTTCCCATGCCCTACCAAGATCTTAATATAGATAAAGGTTTAAATTAACTAAAATGATGTTGCGCTCGTAGATTTCGTAGTCTACGTTCGGTTCTCCGAAATATCGGTGCATACGCCGCCATATTTACGCTAAATTACTGAGTTACGTGAGCCTTTGAGCACACGTAACTTTACGTGCAAAAATACGGTAAACGTAACTTTACGAAATTTATAGAAACGCTACTAACTGAACGCATGATTTTTGAACGTACGAAGTTTTAAGAAACGGTCCCCAGGTCAATAAATACGCCCAATGTCTATGAGTTAGCGGTCGATAGTCGCACAATTTGGTATAAATAATAATAATAATAATGTTTAATAAATACGCACAATATCTATGAGTAAGCGGTCGATAGTCGCATAATTTGGTATAAATAATAATAATAATAATAATAATATTCAAAGTCAAATATATCTAAAAGCAACAGATGCAAGGTGTCTTCTGATTGGCTAACACTCAAGGGTCGGTGAAAATTGTAAGTCGAAGTACATTTCTCGTTCTACCTAGTAGGTCTTGAAGACTTTCGACGTCATGGTACGTCATATTGACACTAAGTACTGGTCCTACCCAGGAAACAGTTTGTTTCATCAAATGTCTCAATTCAACTTGACAGCTTGCTAAAGCAGTTGCATTTAGCATACAGTACACTGATTTAACATAATCAAAATCATGTGATGTGTCAAATCAATTTTGATTGACAAATTTGACAGGATTTTTTTTTAATCCAATAAGTTTTAGACTGTCAAATAACACACACTACATATTGAAAGCCATGCCCGGAGCTTTCGTCTGTATACCACTGACTTCATCAGAAGAATGATTTCTACTGTTGGGAAACGTTAACAACACTAATTGTCTTCTTATTTATTATCAATGTACATGTATAATTATGTGTAACAGCATAACAACATACGTGTTTCGCAATTTAAATATTTAATGAATACAGGTATCTTGCAGGTTTCTTATTTTCCTTCGCAAACTATTCTTGAATAAATTAAATTTTGTCGCCACTAAAAAACTAGCCATTTTGTAGCATTTCTTAAACCACAGTCTAAACTGCATACACTTAGCTCTATACTTACAATTTGAATGCAAATATTAGAATGCATCATGTTATATCATCCATATTTTTTTATTTAAATATTCAAATAACACATAACACAGTACATATATAAAAAGGTATGTGGTATTGTGTGGAGATACCAAAACACTTCACATCATTTATTTGCGCATAAAATAATAGTTACAAAATAAGTAATACTAAAACACTGTCATCAACCTACAGTACAAGAATATTTACGTATATGAAATTACAAAGTAGTGTTATTTTATTACTTTTTCAAAATGAACAATGCTGGTTTTTTACAAGCCATAAAACATTTATCATGGATTGACAAGTAACAACCAATTTATTAATTACACAATAGAAAGGAAACCATATTAATTGCATTATGCATTTACTAAACAAGCTATTTGCTACTGTTTAGAATTACACTATCTTACAAAAAATGATCACAACAGGTACTTAGTGCTTTTACCTACTTGTGGTAATTTTTGTATTACTAGTTTGACATTTATTGGCAGACACTTGTGTATATACAGACTAAATTTGCATGGGAACTTTCATATTTTCTCAGCATTATTGCCTTCAGATTGTTAATTTAACAACCATTTGACATTGTTTGCACATCTGATCTTATTATACCATAGCTCTTTTTTTTAGATAGACAGCTAGAGACTTTTCAAAGTTCTATAAAAGTTCACACATGTTCCATCCAAGTAAACCAACAGAACCAATAAAGATCACCACAGATAATAACTGTGTGTATAGCTTGGAAATTTTAATTGTTCAGGAATCCCTCCATTGTTGATTTCTGTAAACCAAAACTGTCAGTTTTGCTGGATAGAATGGCTTGTGTGATGCCCAGCTCTTGCCTTGGTAGAACAGCTTCTAAAAACGGAAAACCAACACATATCTAAAAATTTCATCAATAATGCAGACAATTTATAAATGTTTTTTGTTGATTTCGAATCAGAAAGATTTTTTAACGTAAGATTGTGGTACGAAAATCCGACGGTATCGGATATTGTGGTTTTAGGCCTAAACTTATTATAGTGATATGTAACCTTTCGGGATTTCGGTAAAGTGCGAGCAAATACGTTTAAAATTAAAGCTGAGACTGAAAAGTTAGATCGGAATATCTTTAAATTTGTTGAATAAAGGTGTTTCTGATGGATAACAACGACAACTTACCAGAATATTGCTCATGATCACACGTAAAACTTCTTTCTGAAAGCGAATGGAAAAGATGTCACGAATTCTGACAAATAAACAGTGGGTCGTCGTTATTGAAATACCGCGAGAATACTGGAATAGAAATGCCAACTATAATGCTTAAAACAAATAGTTTTATAACAAGCGTTTGTGATTTGTCAGGATAATAATAACAATAAGATATCGAAAAGATCAAAGCAAATGAATTCGACAGTAATCTAAGATTCGGCAATATATTTAAGACGGGTTTTGTTCACGAAAATAGTGTTTGGTAAAGACTGTCACTATATGTAGTGAACCAGTCTTCGGCTTATACCCACTGAAGATGAGTATTCAGGGGAGATAATTGAGTTATGACTTAATTCTGGAACGGTTGCGAAGAAAAACAAATAATGCGAGAATATTTAGTGCGATTCGCTACACAATTATGATGTCATTAATATAATTTTACTTGAGCATATGTCAAAGTGATTTTGATTTGTTCAAGATCATAAACAGCATCGCGAAAATATATGTCGCGTGGCAAATTTTGTTGAGACCCATCCCTATGTGGTATTCTTATGTAATTTTATGTCTAAACTTCCATATGTATGAACCGTCAACGCCCGATTCGCTGGCTTTTGCCCGTAATATTTAAATTACATTTTTTGTAAAATATAGGTAAAATTCTCCCGTCTGGAAAAAACTCCCACGGGAGAAGTGCAGTTCTATTCTTAACGGGGAAGCCAAAACCCCGTTTGGATCCCGCGGGGGATGGCAACTTTATCATAAAATAACTCTACTTTCCAAAAACATTTTAACTCTTTTTTTCAATTATATGTATGTACTCACTGTCCCCTACAAATATTCAAATTTCATAACAATTGTTCAATAAATAAATAAAAAAAAGTTTGCAAATAATCTGGATTTGCAAACTGAATCTGGATACTGTTTATGGAGAAAATTGGGAGTCAAAAGGTTAGATTTTGAGTAATTGTTCAATGTCCTTACGCCAAATTTTCAACAGAAATACTGTCCGGAGCCAGCATTACACCTGTTTTCGAATTGCATTAACTCTACTTCCTGTATGCAACTTTAGTTACAATACCAATGTTTTGGTAACTTACAAACATCCAAGAAAAATCACCACAACTCAAGCTTGACATTCATTATTATTTAGACACTCAAAAAGTGCTTACTTAAGCAAGGTTCTCTTTATTTACAAATTTGACCGGGGCCAACTCGCATTGGTGGCTACAAAGTGTGTTGTGTGCAGCCTTATGCACACGCGAAATGAGATATGTTCCATGATGCGATTTATTGCGAGCTTTGAAGTTAAATAAATATATTACTCTGAGTTAAATGGTTTCTTATTTGATTGGGGTATGTACCTTATATTTAAACGTTTGAAGCATCGTAATAGTATCGCAGATCGCATATTAATAATGATTAATTCTTGACACGTTCAGGTTACACGAGTTTGAAGAAGTACAGGTTGCGTTTAGCAAGATGTGGACACTTTCAGTGGAAGCCGCGCCAAGAGAATCAAGGATGCAAAACAAGGTGTGTGCTTTCAAAAAATCCTATATGTTATGTTAGCATGTTTTTGTAACATTATAACTTACACAATACTTATAGTAGCTTAAACTGTTGCGTTTCGTCACAGAAATTACTTCAAACGAGAAACATAATAAATTGCCTTTTTAACTTAATGTAAATTTACGAAAAGCTGATAATCAGTGATAATTTAAGTTAAGAACAGAAAGTATAATATGTTATATAAAGGGTCATGCCCGGCTTAGCTCTGCCGTATGTGTTAGTCTAAATGTAAGGTCATTTGGAAATGCTGTGATTTTATTGAGTCAGTGAAACATAGATAGCATAAACTGATTATGTTATAGGATACATTTCAGAAAATTGTTTTAGCGTTACATGTTAATGATTGCCGTAAAAACCAATGGTTCTTATTTCATATTTTGTTAATTAACCACTACATCCTTCTCAGCGGAGCATCAACAAATATAATTGCCACAATAAACCACGCTCGAGTGTCATTTGTTCCAAAGGTAACTAAATATGTATATACTACATACCTTACTATATATAGTAACAAATTTGTACAGTTTGTCATACCCTTATCACCGTTGCGGGGTCATTATAAATATTCGGCCCTAGGGTCGATTATTTATAATCGGCCCTCAGAATATGTGCGCGTGACGTTAAACTGGAAAACAAATGGCGTCCACATTCAGCCTTAAACACAAATCAACAAAATAATCAATCATTATTAGACTATTAAATGACAGGTACCACACAATTTGGGTAATAGAAATATCGATTAAAACTAAAGCTGTGCTTCACACTATATTGATGCCTTTATTTGAGCTTTAACAGGATTCGCAAAACAGCAAAATTTTAAAAATTAAAGACACAATTATCTCTTTGACAACTTTAATCCGATGCTTATAATAATTAAATGACAACGATGTGCAATCCGTTGTTTATTCTATCCGTTTATCTATATTTATTTTGAATCATACTTTTTTAAAGGGATCTTTTCACGTTTTTGTAAATTGACAAAATTGAAAAAAGTTGTTTCAGATTTGCAAATTTTCGTTTTAGTTTTGATATTTGTAAGGAAACAGTATTATTGAACATTAACCATGGTCTAATATAGCCATTATATGCATCGTTTGACGATTTTAAAACCAAAAAATTATAAAGAGCTGCAACGCGAAACGATTGAATAATTTGGAGAGTTCTGTTGTTGTCGTTAAATTTTGTGAAACTACGAAGATTGCGTATATTAGGTATACAATACACTACTATGTATACTCGGATGAATAGCCGAGAGGACTAAAGCGTTTTTACTTCAGAACCTCCGCAGGACTCCATGGGTCACTGGTTCGAAACCTGCTCCAGGCAATGTTGTTTTCCTTTTTTAAATTTTATTCTTGAGTTTTTACTGGAGCTTGTACGATCCAATGTTTACATTTATCAATATAAAGCATTTAATGAATAACTTCAAATCTTGCCAAAATCTGTGAAAAGGCCCCTTTAAACGATTGTAGCGAATGCTACCCACTGTCACCAAAAACACGATTTATAAAATTGAATTACTTGTCGGATTGATTACAAGAATTGTATAAAAGCTTCCAATTGTGCACGACAAATGCACAATCCGAAATACGTTTTTGTTTTCGTTCGATGCTCCAAAATATTCTATATAAACCTTCCACGTCCGAATAGCTAAAACTGTTGTTCCGTCACAGAAATTACGTCACAGAAATACGTCATGAATTGCGTAATCAATTGAATGAAAATAAGTACAAAATCTTGTTCTGTAATACATTTTAGTGAAAAACAAAACAAAGATAAACAAAACAAAGTTAGGTATATATTATAGTCGTTAATACGGGCCGTTATGCTCCCTGTTAACTGGTCCCCCGTTGAATATAACCGTTGACTCCGTTGACTATAATATACAACAGGTACAGGCTAATGTATCGGCGATTTTAATTGGATAACGCGAAAACCAATCGGAACGTTGTTTATTACTGTCGGGAATTCATGACGTTAACGTTTATCCGCTAACATGCACGCGACGTCATGTATACTATCGACGTCACTTTTCATGTTGTATAGTAAACAACTTCGTATGAACGTCTAATAAAATGTCGACACTAACGCAACTGTTTTCGTATTTCGCAGTTTTTTAAAACCATACGATCATCATACGCAATAATAACGATCTTTTATTCTTACCTGTCAGCTGTCAAAAAGTTCGGGAAATGTTTTGTTTCCGGTTTGGAAATGGTACACGGATTACTTCCCCTGAACCTCGTATAATCTCGCGATATGTTAACCGGCCTGTACCGATCCCTATATAGAGAGTATGCGATAGATAAGGGGAGGTAACCAATCTATGCTCCCTGCGGGCTGATTATCACTGCCCGCCCCGGCTCAGCCGTGTATTATCCTCTTAATATTCCTTTTTACGAATACACAAGCGAAACACTTGAATAATAAATAAATATGTATTTATTCTACAAAAAAGTAATTAATGCATTGTGATTTTCAACAATCTGATTTAAATGTATATTGGATATGATTATCCATAAAAGCCAATGACAGGCAAGTCACTTTGATCAAGTAAACCATGTAATTCCTGGTGTGTACTTTTATATAAATTGATATTAACTTGCAATTATATTTTAATCCAAATTTCGAATCGTTTAAAGTTTCTAGTATATAATTTTTGCTAATCATGGTACCTGTTTTTTTATTAGGAAAGCGATATTGGTATCAGAAGAGCGTCGAACAAAAAGCGTTATCAAAACCTTCAATCAATCATGCAGGTATATCATTAGCATTTGTTTGTAAACTAGTTGTTTGTATTGATAGTTTATACTGAACATAAGGAATGCAGAACACGTTCTCAGAGATACGGGCAAACTGACTGAGAGGCACACAAATTGTTGACCACACAGAAATGTAAAAATAGACAGACAAGAAAGCCACATATATACATGAGGTACGCTCTGTGAAAACGGGGCTTAAGGCATGTGCCTAAAATATCGTCCAACAATAGCCAGTCCGTACCGGCCTGTGTATTCCGCACAGACCTGTGAAGTCCGCACAGGGTAATCAGGGACGACACTTTCCGCTTTTTAGAGTTCTTCTCTTTTAAAAGAATACTCTTCAGAAAAAAATCAACTTTCGGCGGAAAGTATCGACCCTGATCAGCCTTTGATGACTGTATAGGCTTATCTGAAGCTAAGAATACAGACAGGCATCGTTCAAGAAATAAGTCAGTCTTTCTTTGGACAGGCAGAGCGGGCGAACAGACAGACAGACAAATATATAGAAAGACAGCCTAGACACAAGGAGTGACTGATATATTTTCTGACTTGCTAACTGAAACAACGACTGGCAGGCGTGCGAACCGACGGGTCGGTCTCCAACTCACAATCAGGCATCCACATTTACATAATGACACATGTTCGATTAAAGAAAACATTCAAAACACATACATCCTTCATTTGGAAATATATTCTTTCATCAAACGGAGCAAATCACAATTTTAAATAAGACTTTAACCTATTGATTTTGAATCATATCTGATTTATATCTATAAGCGCCAGCGCGCGTATGGATTTATCAGTTCTCGTATACATGTTTGTCGATTTAATATACTTAAATACTTAAAACTATTGTATATTAAGTACTATCAATACATTTGGTTTTGATATATTTCATCTGCTGCATGTTTGATACAAACGATACAATTAGATGTACTAGTACAGAGTTATCAATAGAAACATGTACGTAATTTATATAAAATTAAACAAATAATATCCGCAATGTGTATCGAAAATATTGCAAAACTATGCTCAATATATATGTACAAATGATCAAAACTAATTGAAAGTTATATCATAAATGCATATTTAGATTCCAGAGCATTTCACAGAACTGTCTATTCGGATGTTTGAAGCAGTTGACGACAGTGGAGCTGGGAAGGAAACTTTATTGGAGCGGAGGAGAACTTACTTGCGGAGGGAGCAAATTGAGAAAATAACACAGCAACTACAAGGAAAGAACTGTGAGTGTTTTCATTTCGGGAGCCAGTCGGAAGGGACCACAACTCCCGGTCTCCAGTCTGATATTGATTTTCTAATAAGTAACAACATAATCAATATCATGACCGTCTGGGAAGACTGGAAGGCTGGGATTCTGAACCTTCTGATGCTCCACGACAACACCACTCCACCTCAACAGTACTTGCTACAAGTCATCCAAGACTACACACCGGAACCAGTGACCAGTCTGACCCATGACACGTTCGTAAGGAAAGATTCTGGGCAAATACTGTTCAGCGCTGAAAGATGGAAAAATTACATCGCGTATAAGGCTAGAGATCAAGGGGAGGCAGCTAAAAATGGGCCTTCTGTGAGTTGGATGCCTAACTGGGATATTGTAAATGCATGTCATGTACGCAAACCTCTTCCTGAAATACAGCACTGGATAGACAGATGTAGAGGTAAACACTGGCCACCTGTTCAGCTTCTCGAGGCTGCACGGATAGCTCCGTGTTTCCTGGTACCAGCAGGACATCCAGACAGTGATTTCAAGAGCGAAGAATGGCGACTATCTCCGAACCTGATAGAACGAATGTTGATGTTTAGCTTTAATATGACACAACTAAAATGTTACATTATTTTAAAACAAATCAAAAAATCATTAATTGCTAAAATTTTGGGAGATTCTTTTACAAGCTTTCATTGTAAAACTATAATGTTTTACACCATTGAAAGAACACACCATTCCATGTGGTGCGAACAAAACCTTATGTTTCTACTTTGGCTTTGTTTACACGTATTGAGGCGATGGCTGCGATTGGGAAGGCTCCCGCATTATATCATAGAAGGAGTGAACTTGTTTGATGGGAAACTATCCAAGTTGCTACAGAAACGTATTTTAGTGTATTTAGACTCATTTATAAGGAATAATTTACAATCTGTATTTTATATTGGTATAGACAATAAAGGATGTCGGTTCCAAGCGTGTAGTATGCGGTACATTGTACAGGCTGGAGAACTAAGAGGTGTACGCTTACGTAACAGTATCAGATTACTGCTGAAGTTTGAGTGCTTGGGAACATTTATAGGTATTTTAACACGGTACCTACATGAACACAGCATTTCTCATATAATCTTCGATCAACATGTAAAAGGTGTAATACGCAATGCTTTTGAAAACTCAACGAATGTCATATCGAAAACGGCTGCTTTAGAATGTATTAAACTCTTGTACGCGCTACACATTTCAGTGCAATCATCTTACTATTTGCGACTACGACACGTTCTTGACAGCGAACATATAAGGCGTGTCCAATATTCCTTTCATGTTGATGTAGCTTCTAGTCGCTTAAAGTTTGCTTCTTTGTTGTACTGTAGTGGTCATCTTCAAGCGGCAGTTCGAGTGTTGGAGGATGTAAAGAGGAGGTATCACAGTACGGTCAAGACTGTGTGTGATTGTAGACGTTTAGTAGGAGACCGTGATCTCCAGGTGTTTGCTGATATGTTATCAGGTAACAAAGAAGTTGGATTCATTGAATCGCCATTCGCATTCTGTGTCAGATTTTCTAGGCAAGAATCGTATTGCGCTCCGTTCATTTTATTGTTTGAAATGAATCGCAATACCACTGAAGAGGAAGTAGCACAGAGGGATCGCGTTGATAAACGATGGATGGACTGGGCTGAGGTTGATGCTCGTCCATTCCTACACTATCTACAGTATCTCACGTATGGGGGACTCGGTGTACGTGACAATCAGCTACGTGCATTAAGAGACTTGAAGTCGTGTATGTATGATATGTCTGTAAGAAATCAACTCAAACTGTATCACATCGAGACTGCACTGAACTTGCTGGGACACTGCTGTGAAATGGAAGGAGACTATCGATGAGCGTTAAATTTGTACGAGACATCGTTGATAATTCACGCTACAAACAATGCCGCTAATTGGCACGTTCGGCGTGTTCTGGGTCTTATAAGTGGTTAAAATACGTACGTTTAACATGTTTATTGTGCACGATATTGTACAAAAAAACTAAACACGCATTTTAGGATTAACGGTTCGTTATCGCTAAGTTTAGGCATGTTATCTTATAAAGTATAAGGAAGTGTGATTTATATGTATGTTTAAAAATATTTTCATCGGTTTTATATTAAACGTGCTCTTTTAGTAGCGTCCCATTGATCAGTATATATATTTCCATTTGTTATGTTTTTTGGTAAACGGATTTACTTCTATCGTATGCATCTTCTAATAAGTATGTTTTGTGAAGGTATGTCTTGAACGTTACTATGAATGAATGTCTTGAACGTTATGAAGTATAAATGAGTTTGTTCAATCTTCATTCAGCAACTACATTTATTCATAATATGATAATCGTACTGCACTCCTTTTATAATGCTGTTTGAAATATAATCGCTATATCACTGAAGAAGAAGTGACGCACATAAATAGATCTAAAGAATGCTCCCAAAGTGATTGAACCCATGACCTCTCGGCCGTAAGCAGACACCATAACCACTACGCAACGGCGACCTATCCGTTTCCAGCTAGAAAGCTGTTTCGATCCCCATAGCGTGAGAATTTTTTAGATCTCCCACAAAACGCCAATTCCTTTTTATATCCAGGAAAAGGACTCGCGAGCGTTTCAATAAGCCTTTGGATCAAAGCAGTTGGATTGACGCAATCGAGCTTAAAGTAAATTGGTTAAACGTAAATTTCAAAAGACACAAACTCGGACATTCTCCCGTACATACGTCTTCCGTACGCTTGCAGGTCTGATAGTGGCCGTGCTAGATCACGAGCACTTCCGGCTCAAGATGCTGTCCAAGGAGAAGATGATTTCAGCGCAACTTGAAAGGCTGGAGGATACCGAAAACCGATGTGACGTAAAGAGAAATTAGTGTTGTTGTTTCCATACAATCTCTGTAACATTTTGGAGAATGAATATGTTTACTTAAAAACATCATGTGTAAGCAGAATTTAAGTATTTTTGGAGTATACGTGTCTTAATGTGCCATTGAAGCCGTGAAACAACTTGCTAGAGCCCTATTTGTCTACTACATTTTGTTTGTTTTTACACTCATACAATTATCATTAACAAATACCATTAATAAATTTACTAAGTCGATAGTCGCAACAGATTTGATTACTTGCCACATACTTTTGTGGTACCATATTCATAGTGTCGTATCGTAATTCAATACTTTACCCTAAACATACACATACATATAAAAAAATGCAAAAAGATAAATGATAACAAATAATCGAAAACATATGTAAAAACAACTAGTCATATGGCTGGATTATGTACATAACTTGGTGTTGGAATTAAAACGATAAACAAGCAAAATATAACAGTTCTTACATACAATACCGTACAGTTAACAAGAGAGATCAATCGCAAATTTCTTCCCAACACATTTGCAATTAGTTCTTTTAGATTTTATTTTGCAACTTCAGCTTGCTGTATATTTACGTAAGATTTATCTAAGTAAATTAGTAACTTTTCATATTCCGTAGTACGAGTCAGTGGTTGTTGTTTTTTTAGTTTCAGAAAATTGAATCGTTTTGCGAGAACGAGTGCATACCCAACTGTAAGATCCGCCAACATACTGGTGAGCGCACGGAAATAGGGTTTAAATGGAGAAACGGTCTGGGAAAATGGGGATTAATGCATGTGCGTTAAGTGTCTTTCCAGACGAGCATGCCCGCACAGGCTAATAAAGGCCGCTATTTCCGCTCTTATGTAAGGCAGTATATTCTAAGCAAAAATCCAGTTTAGGTGGAAAGAGTTTTCCCTGATTTGCATTTGCAGACTGTACAGGCTAACTGGGATGTCTTTTAAAGCATATACATTAAGTCATGTTTTTCCATGACTAGGCTCAATTGATCGAAATATTATTGGTCTTTGTGTCAATATTTGTCTCCCCAATAAAGTTCGGTTAATTCCACCAAGCCATTTGCTAATCCAAATTATTACATTAAGTACTATTTGTATTCATATTTCGCTGGTGTGTCCGCTTTAATTTTTCCTGTTTGAGTAGTAGTAGTTACGCTCATTGTCGACCTGAAATTGCTTGTAGTCAACCGGGTTGACTAGAAGCCGATTCACCCTGGGGTGCTTCAAGCCGATTCTAGTCACCCGGTCGGCTTGAAGTCACCCCAGGGTGACATGAATAGGCTTGAAGTCACCCTAGGGTGACACGAATCGGCTTCTAGTCACCCCCGGGTGACTTCAAGTCATTTCATGGCCCGTATTC
Source organism: Dreissena polymorpha (assembly GCF_020536995.1). Lineage (NCBI taxonomy): Eukaryota > Metazoa > Mollusca > Bivalvia > Myida > Dreissenidae > Dreissena > Dreissena polymorpha. The sequence goes on along the minus strand of NC_068365.1, from coordinate 69,032,677 downwards.
ACCAACCCATTTTTTAGACTTAAGAATAAAGAATAGACTTAAAACCAAGACAAATGAGTTCAGTGTTTGAATGTTTGCCAGTTTCCACTGGTGATTATGTTATTCACAAAATGTTCCATAAGAATAATGATGTAGATATAGGTTGTTAATACCACGTTTGACTCAAAATTAAAAAAAAATATTGAATATTCTAATTTAAAGAATTTTCTTTATTCTTAGACTTAAGTCTAAGAATTGTTTGGTGAATACGGGCCAAGGTCAACAATGACCCAATATAAATTCGACCCCTTTTGACCCATCAGACATCCGTGTGTTCGGAATACATTGACGCCGTCGAGAATGTAGATACACAAAATGGCAGTTCTGTAATGGACCCCAACCATCCTGTAACATTTGACATTGTGTAAACTATTTAAATCGATGAATTATTCGAATCAGCGCTCAGTGACATAACCACGTGGTATTATGACTTGTGCTAACCACGTGATACATCCACGGTCATTGGCGTCGCACTGAAGTGCGGCGACTAGTATGTAATACGTTTTTTTCGCTAATGGGAGAAGTTATTTTACGGATCATATTTTGCATAGTGGTGACATATTGTGTAAATTAGTGTAACTAAGTACTGCATTTGTGCCTATTACATCTTCTACAACATTTATTGCCAATAATGCAAAGCTAATTCTTTTAATTATTAACAGATCACAGGGACTGAGCAATAATAAAAGATCACAGTGACTGGGCAAATACGCGAACCGGTGAAACTTTCTGGTTTTGTATAAAAACAAAACATAATCAAAATATATTTATTTTGTGGTTTTTCTAACAATAGCGCAGACTTTTGCTGTTCGAGTTTTGGCTAACGCGTATTTTCGTCAATTTTACAAGACGACAGCGATTACACGGTTTATTGCTTTATTGATAACCGTTACACTACAGTCACTTATTAATATCTTAGTTAGAAGGTGATTTTTCAAGCGGTTTCGTAGTGCAGCTCGCTTCACATGTGAGAGGCCCAAGGTTCGAGCCCAAGTAGAATCAAATTTATTTATATGTGTTCTATGTTAACTTTTTGTTTTGATGTAGACATTTTAGTTTAAATAAATATGCTGTATAATTGTAACCATTTTTTGTTTTTATTATGCCCATGAAATATATGTGTGAGAGGGTGTGGGGTTCGTAAACACATTAAAACTTTAACAGTGTTTTCATATCAATGAATACTCAACCCCTCTCGTAAATGAGCAACGTTAGAATAAATTCAGAATCATCTCCCCTTGAAGTTAAGAAAAATATGAAATTACGCTTACAAGATGAAGCAGATTTTTTAAAACCTACACAGTTCTGTTCCATTAATGAAAACTGCACATGGATGCCATTTAAAAAAAGGAAACCAATGTAAATAAAATGAACTATGAAATATTTGTGGGTTACAACACAAAATCCTAGATAATGATTATTTGGGGGTTATAACACAACATCCTAGATAATGGTAATTTGGGGGTTATAACACAAAATAATAGATAATGGTTATACCAGTATCTTTTTCTATTTTGTTCAAAATAATCGACCAACATATTAATATTTAAAGTAGAAATAGTAACTTCATTGAGTGCCTTTTACACTGAAATTCCCGACGCCCTTTCATGCTTTGCATCAATACTTATCTTGTACTGTTTTGTTTCATTCACAACATTCAAAGCTAGATCGGTCTGGAGCCCGTATTACCAAAAAATGTCGACTAATTTAGTTGACGACACATTGACTTAAAAACACATTTACTTTCGACACATTTACTTTACGTCGAGTTTACCTTACGAAACATTATTGAACGATTCATTTACGGTACGACACAGTCAAACATTAACTATATGACAAATTTACATCACGAACAATATACTTTACGATACGTTAAAGGAGAATCATACACTCTCTACCCCCACGCAGATGCGTGTATTATTTTCCATTTTCTTGGAAATTTGCACAGTGTCCTTCGTTTTAAGAACATATTGATATTACATCTGTACACCAGCCGCAATCTGCGAATATGTGACTTAATGCAGGTGAGAAAAATTTTATTCCATACAAGCCTCTTTAATTCGCACAGGCTAATCAGGAACGACACTTTCCGCTTTTATGGAATTATTCGTGTAAAGTTAGTCTCTTCTTTAAGAAAACAAAGTCTAGGCGGAAACTGTCGTTCATGATTAGCCTGTGCACTTTATGCCCGTGCATTAAGGCCTGTTTTCCCAGAGCGCGGCTCATTTGTTGATTCTTTATAATTCGGTCGTAACTTGTTCTTGTCGTAAGATATTTGATAAGCCATGGACCTGCTTTTCAATACCAATTGCCTTCGGTTGTGTGGTGGACACAAATTGAACTTTGCTTTAGTCGCCGTTCTAACTGGTCAAAACGTTAACGTCAAAGCAAACATGTTGACGTAAGATATAGTATATTATATGTTACACTATAAGAAAAATGTTAAACATTTAAAAATGTCTTTGTATTGCTATTTAAAAAGCAACAACTGGCATTTTGTAAATTCAGATTTTAGTTAAGTAAATATCACCACCCCAACATGAAGAAAATCACTTCTAAATATCTACACATATTTCATTTGTATAGATTGCACAGATAACCGTTCCTAGCGGACATATTACGAAGCATGATACGAAAAGAAAATACGACATTTAAAGCGGTCATGTAACAACAATTTCGTTATCGTTATTCGTATAGCTTCTTTAAACACGATACCTGGTGACAACTATGGCATTAAACGCGCAAGTATACTGCATTCGAACACAGAGTAGTGAAGTTCATGTAGATGGATTACAAGCGCTTTCGAACGCAAAAGTAATAACATATTACTTTTTTTACAAATGCACGAGTTTTAAGTTGAAATAAGCGCTAGTTTATCTGATTGGAATTAATGATCGAAGCAAATACATTTGAAACGCCTCGCGATTTGGGCAATTAATTTTAGACGGGTTATGTTCACTAAAGTTGTGTCTGGAATTAGTAACTAGTATTACGCCTCGTCATGAACCAGTCTTGGCTATTTCCCTTCAGGCCGGAAACAGAAACAGGAAGCACAACAAATTGGCGTGAAAAAACAACAACTTACTTTTAGCGGAGAACAATCATATCATACGAACATATTGAATGCGATTCGCCACAAAATAATAATGTCATTAGTATATTATTTCTGGAGGTTTGTATATATATGAACTAAAGCATTTTTGTTGAAGTGTTAATGATGCTTAAACGTGTCTGTACAGATGCGCGGCGGTCTTTTGCCCGTATTATTAATAATACAATTATTGCAGGAACGACGCTTTTCGCCCAAAATGTATTTTCGATGAAAAACAACTTCCTTCAAACGAAAAATAGGATACACACGGAAATGGTCGCCCCTAGTATGCCTGTGCGGACTAACCATTTTAAAATGGGACGACAAAGTTCGCACATGCATTAAGTACCATATTACCAGAGCGCGGCAATAATACAATGTATAGTAAAATGAAATGAGCTAGCTAAACGCATACGCATACATGCATACGTCAAATAAAACCATTTCGCAAAAAAACTTAACATGGCTAATCAGCATTAGTATTACATGTATCTTCATTATTATCAACAAAGATAACAAAACAACAGACAAACGCACGGACGGTTTTGTAAAGGCATACAGAATGTGTGAAATTATTAGTATACACAAACAACGGATACTTTTTACGATTATGACATAAAATATTTAACGGGGACACATTTCAAACTGGCGGAAAATATTATTCACGGTTACGAGCCCATGGAAACAAAACAATGTAATAATAATTTTTTTTCAAATGTGTTGTTATCCGGTATTACTACATATTTTAAAACACTACGCGTTTATGTGTTATCTAAATGCAAATGTGTCATAATTACAGCAACTACATTGTTTTCATAACCATTATTGTATATATAAAAATGCATTTGTATGTATGAATGCCATGACGTTTTCAATGGCATATTCTAATATTTATGTTATTATTTTGATTAAAACGTTTAGTGAACAGCACGAGTAAAAACTGAACGTGTCAAAACAATACGAAATATTTGAATAATTGAACCTCGCTCAGGGAAAACGGGGCTTATTACATGTGCGAAAAGTGACGTCCCAGATAAGCCTGTGCAGTCCGCACAGTCTAATCAGGTACAACACTATCCGCTTAAACGAGATGTGTGCAAGGGAGAAATGAAATACAAATAAAAATACGCACTTGATTGCATTAAGTCACGTTTTCCCAGAGCGCGGTTATTTCATTATGTTTTAGTATTGCATCTACTCGGAAACACATTGAGCGGTTGTAGCAAAGTTTGAAGAAAGAAGAATTTTGAATTTTCGTTCCAATACATTTTTTTTATCGGTCAATATACAATTGAATAACTATGCGAAGAAATTTAAACATGGTGTTAGTCAGAGTTGTTTTATTGCCACGCATGCTTCAACAATGATGGCTCATTGTATGATAATAATACAAGTTTAGCCACGTGTTTTAACAATGTATATATACTAACAATTCATGCTATAAACGACATGGACATAAATACCAACTTTATACTTTTCATAAAACGGTCTTTACGTGATCTTCGGACCTTAATGCCGAGGTCTCATACCCTTCACGGTTGCGCACCAAATTTGATATTGGTGTTTCATTATGCATTTTAAATAACAGTAGGACCGCCCGGCCGTACGTTTTCCCGTCCAACCACATTTGACAGAATTATTGCGCTTTGCCTATCTACTCTTGTTCCACTCTAGAATACGGTACACTCATTATTATTCTAATTACATTAATTTTCGTTAATTTCGTGGGTAGATCGATCAACGTATATGACACAAATACGTCGGACAATGACCGACGCAAATTCCTATGTTTCGTTTCCCGAAATACCGGAAATGAACGTGTCTAAGTAAAAAGTCTTCAACGAAATTCCATGCCGAAGAATATAAATGATATAACAGTATAATCCCCAGAATTGTGTGACCCTAACGTCGGAAAGCCTAAACTGCGTAACGGATTCGGCTCAAACTTATACAGCTGAAATATTATTTGTGTAAGCAAGTCCTTTGTAACGGACTTATGGATTGCCTGTGTCAAAATACGTGTCTTGGGGTCATTAATGTATCTGATGCAATTACTTACGTGTTTTTAAAAGTAATAAACGTTTTCCCGCGCCAACCGTGTCCTAATTGACGACCCGTTTTGTTTTCCCGAAAACACCGACAACTGAGTAAGACGAACAGCGAACAATCCCGCTTTGAAGCGACACACTGCAAAATCAGTATTATTAGTGGGGCATTAATTGTCGTTGATTTCTTTGATTGACCTATCCGAAAATTAAACACGAAATTCCATGCCGACGAAAATAAATGATGTTATAGTATTGTACGAAGAACGCCAATGATCCAGAGGGACGCATCATTTTGACGGGAAGAATACATCACAAGACTAAAACATTGATGGCACACCGAAGACTTAAACAGTGTAGCTCGCAATATATGTTGATGGGTGTGTGTGTGGGGGGGGGTGTAACAACATAGTTTGTAGCGCTAACCCAAATCTCGGTGATTAACTAAAAACGCTCGAGGTGGTGTTCGCCTTACCTTCGGCAGGTACCTGGTGCGATACCATCCCCACAAGTGCCTTGAATGATAGCAGGTATTGGTTCTAAATAGGAAACGGACTCGATGAAAGTGTCTGAAAAAGCCTTCGAACTAGGGACATTTGAATATAATATAGCTGAAATAAATAGTTTAAGCTAAACTAAGTACGGTATAGCTTTGAATATCGACGAGGTGCGCTGTTACAAAGCGGGTTTCGGCTACAACATGCATGGTGTCCCAAACAGTTAAAAAAAATATGTTTACTTTTATTTTATTGTAAAACAAATGTATATGGATAATTTTGCATTTGATGCGGTACTTTGTATAAATATTTATTTTGTAAAATTAGTATGCATGCATTAAATTAACATTATACGATAGCCATGAACAGTCATTATGGTTAAAATAGACGATGCGTTTGGTACACAATCACGTTGGTGCCATATCATCGTTTTGTATTCGTGAGAATTAGCGAATGGCGGATTTTAAAGAAGAATTACTAGAATGGGTATTTGCCTTTTTATTTTAAAATCAGGCGCACTCATAGAAAACCGGGCTTAACGCATATTAGTAGAGTGCCGTCCCAGATAAGCCTGTGCAGTCTACACAAGCTAATCAGGTACGACCCTTTCCGCCTTAACTTTATTTTCTTTTCGAAAAAGCTTCCTTCAAACAAAATAACCCATACAAACGGAAAGTGTCGTCCATGAAGTTCGCAAAGGCTAATCTGGAATCAAACATTGCACACATGCATTAAGCCTGGTTTTCCCAGAGCGCGGCTCAAATGTTTAGTTAAAGCAAAACTTGTTACATTACATTATTTGTTCTCTTTGCAACCATGACAAATATATTAACAAACATATCAATATAATTTGAAATATAAATATTTATTTTGGACCAGATTTCCGTAACGGCAACGTTCGCGTTAACGCCTTTATTGTTTTTTATTGCGCAATGTTTTGCCAGGAACCCAACAAAATCATTTTCTGTGACGTCGATGGGACACAGCGAAAAGTATAATCAATGCATGAGTTAGAAATAAAAATAAACACATATTAGTGATTTCACTTTAGCATATTAATATACTGTGATATCTTCAGTCTGTCGTTCCATTATATTACTATGATATCTTGAGTTAGTAAATATATTATATTATTTAGATATCTTGAGCTAGTCATTATATCATATTTTTATGATATACTGTAAACGTATAGAAATTTGTCGGTATGAAATTTCGTGGTTTAATAAAGAACAACTAATTCGTTGACACGTAATTTCGTGGATTTAATTTTTTGGGGGAAGACTGGCCGTCATTACAATTTAACTTTTATTAAAACAGCATGAGTAATAACGAAGCATAATCTGCTAATCTGTGTTGACAGCAAGACTTGAGGTTAATGTGCACTGAAGCATGAACGTGTTGCCGAGTATTGTCGATCAGAGCGATAAAGCGGCGCACTTGTTTGTCCCCGCTCGCTTATTGCCATCAATGTAGTTTTGACAATATTTGCAATTCTCAGCGCAATCGATCCCCTAGTAGTAACAATTGAGTAATAAGGTCCCCAAAATACACGTGTGAAAACCGTTATGTCTCTTTTAACTTTAATTGACATATGTGATAAATCTGCAAACTGTTAATTTGACGCATCACCTAAAAGAGAACAATCGTTGATGTACAGTTTAAATACATTGTTTGATTTAAAACGTATTATTACCCAAACACTTATCAAGGAAACAACATATTGTATTAACATGCATAGCTCAATCAAACAATGTCTCTTTCAAAATGGTTGAAAACTTTTGTATAGATCCCTGTATAGCATGATTGCCCGACATGACATTCGGAAATGACCGATTTCGGATTACAAATGAATAAATAATCGTTGGTACTTAAATGTGTAGTTCAGCGGACCGACGAAATCCACGAAAATTCGTACCACACGAAAATAAATGGTTTTACAGTATTGAGTTAGTCATTCATTCATTTTACAATACCATCTGGGGTTAGTCATTCTATCATATCACTCTAATATCTTGAGTTACTCATTCATTATATTACTACGATATCTTAAGTTACTCATCCTATTATATTTCCTTGATATCTCGTTTTAGTGATATTTTGAATTATTAATAATATCATATTATATGATATCCTTAATTAGTCATGCTATTATATTTCTATGTTATATTGAAATATTTACTATATTATATTATTATGATGTCTTGAGTTAATCAGTCTATAATATTTCTATGTTAAATTGAATTATTCATTTAACCATATAACTATGATATCTTGAGTAAGTCAGTTTATCATATTTTATGATATCTCGAGTAAGTCCAATCCTTTTCCTTTCATAACTACGATATCCTCAGTTAGTCATTATACCATGTTATTATGAAACATTTAAAATGTCAGTTTATCATATTACTATGATTTCTTGAGTAAGTCAGTTTATCATATTACTTTGATATCTTTAGTTAATCATTCATTAAAATACTACGATATATTCCTTTAGTCATTCAATTATTTTACTATGATATCCTGAGTTAGTCATTCTATCATACTACTATGATATATTGAGTTAGTCACATATGACTGATTTAATTCTTTCAAAGTACTATGCAACCTTGAGCTAGTCATTAGTTTACATGTTTGTTACAGACTTTCAGACATGGACGCTGGAGTGTACACATGTGTAAAGGAGGTAAATGGCGAACGTCATCTTAATGACGTCACCGTGACTCTCTCCATCCTTCGAACCTGCAAGTACGAACTTTTGATAAGGATTGTTCAAGAAACAATCATCAAATGAACCTCTTTTCTAGAAAACTGCACACTGCACAGGCTAATTTGGGGCGACATTTTACGTACATGCATTTAGTCCAGTTTTCCAAGAACGCGGCTAAAATACCCACGGCCGCCACTTACACTGTCCGTACGGCAATTTAAAATTCACTTTAACTTTTCAGATTAAATTGTCTTTGTTACATTCAGTCTTTAATATAATACTGCATGTTTCAATACTTTTAATGCAAACATTCGTAAACTCGAAGTATTGCTTTGAACGATTATAATTGTATCCTTTTGTACGCAGAGTCACAAAATAACACTTACGATATCATTCCACTTGAGTGCGATGTGCGAGTGTCAGCCTTTGTGGGTTGAAGCCAGCACGCTTTTTATTGTTATCAGTGAAAGACTGCACAATGTTGAGTATATTTCAGTAACGACGTAATAACTATAAATTGCATAGTGTTAAAGCATTATTAGTCTTGGGTTAATATATTTCAATTATTTCTTGGATTGCAGATCCAACAATTAAAGATCCTATCGAATATTGATTTCCAATTTTAAATCGGTTAAAACCAAATCATTTAAGACGAAAGAGACAGTAATATCCAACGTTATCAACTAGAGCTCAAACGGGTAACTGAAAAAATATGCGGATCAATAAAATACCCGCGGATCCGGGTCAAAGTTTTTGCGAACGATACAGGTTCGAGTCGCTATTTACGAAGTAGACGATTATACGTTTGAAACAGTTATCTTCTTTATCAGTTTAAGCATTTGATCTTATTCAAGTTGAAACGTCATTTAGAGCCAACAGTTAATCTTAATTTGGCTTCTGCTCTTAAAGTAAGAGAAGCTTTTTTCTGTTGGACGTGTTATTTTGTTTTATACCTATAATCGCTATTTATATTAAAATATGTTGAAATTCATTAATAAAGTCATGTAATATTAGTTCAAATATTAAAACTTATATTTGAAATAACTTATTATAAAAGTAAGTTTATCAGGGTGTATTGCGGGTGCACAATGGGGTCCTTTATAATTCAGCCTCAAGCTCGGAACGAACACATACACTTCGAAATACACGAATGGAAATGCCTTATAAACGTAAAAGTACATAACCGGTATATTTCAGTAGTACAAAAATTTCTGAATATTTAAATCAAATCAGAAAACATGCGTATTTTACAGCGGACGGTTTGCTATAGGAACATACATGGCCTTTGTTACGAGGCTGGATTTCGAAACGTTGACACACCAGGTACTACAATTAACTGTGTTGCATAGGTCTTGACATATATGGGCCATGGTAGGTGTAAATGTCTGCAATGTAATTAAAAGTCATCTATATTATTCCAAAGATCTAAACATATATTGACAACATTAGGTTTTAATGTCTGCTATGTGCGTAGAAGTCATCAATATGTTAGCGTCTGAAAAAAAAAGCTAACAACCGATTTACTAAGTTCAAAGCCAAAAGGCTCATCCTGTGCTTGATTTAAATAGAGAATGCCGTGTGATATTCAATCTTATATACAAATAGTCTCTGTCATGTAGTTTGGCATAAATGTATTTTTTCCGCTCAGACTGTTCGCTGAATAAATCTTGTGTATAGAATAGTCTAGGGCGCTGATTTTATGGACTCTCTTAAAAAATTGCAAATGCGCAAAATGTTATAACATAGATAGATAGATAGACTTTTCAATTTGAGAATTAACCCACTAAATTAATGAATACTTCATGCCACAGAATAATCATGACGTCACACGAATAATCACGATGTCACAGAATAATGAAGATTGTGCAGAACCTATTTATGTCACAGAATAATCACGATTGTATAGAACCTATGTATCCTTAGTATGTGTAGTTAGATAAATACTAAGGCACTCAATTAATAATAATTAAATCAACGAAATCAGAATGAGCGTTCTACATTAAATACTTAGTGAGCACAAAGCATATACAGTATTCTTCTTGAAATACCCCCGCAAAAACTAACGCACGCGAAGAACAAAGTGTTGTCAAACGATCTTATGATCAAACCACAACAAATCGCGCTAGCAGAAGCCTACGCGTATAAAGTGCGACATTTCCGGTTCAACGGCCGCTTAACGCTGACCAAGTTTGTATATCATCTGCATCTCTTCGCACGTGTAGGAGTCGTAGCTCGGCACGCAGTACCCGTAACGGTCACTCAGGAGGAAAGTTCCTTCGCCGGAAAGCCTGATGCAGCAGAGTGGCGCGTTTGTGCCGTACTCGGTATCGCGCGCGCAGCAGGAGTCTCGGTAAAAGCCGCAGAGCTGCCCAAGCTTGAAGAAGTTCTTGTTATGGAAGTCGCGCTCAGCAACAGCCGGTTCCGAGTCTTGGCCTTGTGCTAGGGACCGTTCATTTTCCATGCCGACTAGTTCTGAATTTTGTTCCGCGTTCTCCCGACTTTCGTTGCGCTGCTGTCTATTATTCACGACGTCTCAGAGGTTGATCAACTTCTCGAGGGTTTCCACGAGATTTCTATTGGTGTCGCCAGTGGAAAGGATGTTCTTATTCGTATCGCTGCTTCGAGGACAATCGTATGCGGTCCACTGCCACCGCCGGAAACGGCGCCGGAGAAGGCTCTAGTCATACCATCGGCATGAGGGGAACTTCCGTCTCGGAGCGAACTGAAATCAGAGGGGGTAATCACGCGATAGTCAAGATGGCGACGTCTACGCCGAGACGGTTATTTTTCGCCGTTGTATACCCTTTATTACTTTTGTTTGTTTTTAATGACGCTCACTTTCCAGCCATATTGCTAAAAAGGTGATGAGCGTTTATTTCGTACTTTAATTCGCTTTATATATCGACTTTACACACCGCAAATTGTCTATGTGGAGCCCTAATTAGGTCATCCCGCTAAGAAATTTCGCAGCGAGTAAAGTCGAATTATAGAGCGAATATTTCGATTAAATAAAAACGCCAATAACTTTCTTGCAAATATGGCTGGAAAGTGAGCGGAATTTAGAACATTTATACAAGTAATAAAGGGTATAAAGTGGCGACAAATACCTACCTCGGCATGGACGTCACAATCTTGATAATCACGTGATTAAACCCTCTGGGAATACATATTTCCATGTTGAGATGGTTCTGTTCCTATTTATTTAAGTGTGTATTGAAATGAAATTGGTCAAATGTTTTTGAATGTGTGTACGCATATATTAGTTTAAACATATTTATTTTAACTCGATTGCACAGACAGCATAAAGTTTATTTGAAACGCTCTTAAATCCATTTCCTGGGACTAGAACCAGTACTTGCTGTCTATAAGCGAACTCTAAAGAACGATCCGACATTTGGGCTCGAACCCGTTACCTCCCGATCGTGGACACCATATCCACTACACCACTAAGACATGTATGAAAATATTCAATTTAAAATAAAGTTTTACAATATTGTTATGTGCTATAGTTTATTTCCATGTCTCATACGTCGCGAATCCAACAAATCGCCTTAATAATATTTATTAAGTTTGAAACTTTCTTTGGCGAAATTGCACAATTTCGTTGAATTAGGCAGATCATAACCAATTTAAAACGACGAAAAGGAATTGTAATAGTTAAATAAAAATCTATAGGAATTTTGAAAATGTGAGAACATTCCTTCGTTTGTTTCTGTTTTTTGCAATGTGATGAAAATCTTGGTATACAAATTCTTACAATAACTTTATTTAAATTAATGATACGATTTTGATCTAATGTTCTTATTACATGACATGAAATATCCCTACGATTTATTAGAGAAATTGCACTTGAATTACTGAATTTATCTTCATTGTAAGTACAATATCCTATATTATTACAATCAATACATAAATATTACGTTTTTTTACTATTAACAAATGTTGATAATTTAAGACAAGTGTGACAATGAATAAACTATACCTTGTCAGTGACTTTAGGAAAGATTTCACGCTTTCTTCGGAGTCTCTATACGCAGACACGTGACCTTAAATGGAAAACAATAATTGAGCCTCGTTGTGTGACAACTAGGCTTAATGCACGTGCGAAATGTTTCATCCAAGATCAGCCTGTGTAGTCCGCACAGTCTCATCAAACACGACACTTAACACCAAGACTGCATTTTCGTTTAGAAGAGACAAATTTAAACTTAAAAATTACTTAAAAACAAAAGTGTCGTCTATGATTAGCCTGTGCGGACATCACAGGCTAATATTTAACAATTCTTTAGGAAAATACATTAAGGCTCGTATTCACCAAACAATTCTTAGACTTAAGTCTAAGAATAAAGAAAATTCTTTAAATTAGAATATTCAAGAATTTCTTTAATGTTGAGTCGAACTCTGCAGTAAACATCTCTATCTATATTATTCTTTATACAGAACATTTTGTAAATGACATGATCACCAGTGGAGGCCTGTATATATTCAAACATTGAACACATTTTTCGTGGTTCTAAGTATTTTCTTTATTCTTAAGTCTAAGAATAGGTTGGTGAATACGGGCCTTGTTCTCGTTTTTCCAGAGCGCAGCATAATTTCATAAAACGCAAAAAGAAATATGAGGCAAATACTGTGGAAGTAAACATTAAGCAATCTAATTATTTATCGGATGAAGTAATGGGTATTTAACATTATTTGTTTAATCTTTTATGTATTGTATTCAGTGTAACAATTTGTCATTTTTGTATTGAGTTCCAGAACACAAGTGTCACATTTGTTTATTGTGTGTATCTTGTTCTTAAACAATTTGAATTATGGTCATCTCCAAGAGGATTTTACATTTATTTGAATAAAGTAACATTTTTTTTAAAGAAAACTATTCATAGATTTAAAACAACTACAATCAAACAATTACGCTGCCCTTTTATGCAAATATATCAATACAATTACCAGTATGTGACAAGGTAAATCACTAAAGCAAAATAGTATTATGTACGATCTATATGTTCGGTTATGGCATACAGCAAATACCTTTTTTCATAATTCATAAAAATTTCCATTTCAATTTGTCTACTCAATTGTTTTAAAAATACATGTTATTGTAAAAACAATAAACGCTTTTTTAATAAGTTAACTAAAATCTTTTCTCCGAATGAACAAACAAATCTATACTCTCGACCCATCGGTATATTCGAAAGGTCTGCATAAACTGTTTCAACTTGAAATACAAATCTTTGAATATTACAATATAACCTTACCTCCGAAGAACATTAACGTTATACACAGAACACGTGCTCATTGGCTTTAAAAACATATTTATTGCGTCCAGATACTCAAATATTTATATTCAAATTGATAAAACATTTCTTAACTCAACATCTCTTTTGAATATTAGTAATATAGTATGAGCTAATAAAATCTCGCACGATTATATCGAACTTTATCGTGATTGCTTGTTCGCGCACAAAATTGATGCGACTTTTGTATATAATCGGAAGGCAAAATATATAATTCTTTGCAGATATAACCAATTTAAGTATTTTCGTCAACAATAAACAAACACATATCTTTTGGCACTTTGTAATTATTTATTATGAAATATTCAATGTTTGTTATGTACGTATGACGGTTAAAAATCTACGTGACCTGAACAACGCAGCGATTCTGAAAAGTGTTTAAGTGTCTCATAAATAAGGATTGCGAATAAGACGTCATGCATATAAATGGGGCATCGTGTCGACCGTAAGCAACGACACGATCGCTCCAGGCCGTAAATAGTTCAGCGACCATTTACTATATCGAATATCGTTGAAGCAATATAATTTTCTTTTGTTGTCTTAAATTTCGAGTATTAAAATGTGCGTGATAGTGGTCGAGTTGTGGACTTGTTTAAGGTTGTTATACAAGTCCGCACAGCCTTATCAAGCACGATACTTTCCGCTTCTATGATTTCTGTCGTTTAAAGGAAAGGTCTTTTAAACGAAACTCATTGCCGAAATAGTCTACCCTGATACGCCTGTGAGGACTGCACAGGCTAATCTGGTACGACACTTCATGCATATGCATTTTAACCCGTTTTTCAAGAGCACGGCCAGATTAGTTTTATCAGCCCAGACTTTTGCTTAAAAAGGGAGCCAATTATTTATAAATGTATTTAAAATAAGACCATCAAGTTCATTGCAACGGACGTATGTGACACTGGTTCGACTACAAGCACGGTACGCTAGTTTGGAATTTATTATGTATACGTCATGGACTTAAAAATAATTCGAATACGTTTATACACAAATCATAAAAGAACTAAAACGACCACAGGACTTTAGGTGATTGATAAATATCAACTTCAATCCCAATTAAACCTGCGTCAAAAGGTCGCAATTGTTGTATGAGTAACGTAAAACTACTGCGGAAGAGTGTGGACACAAACTAGTACGTACTGTAGGTATTTTTATTTGAACCTATCACGTATTGTAGTTATTGTTATTTGAACTTTCGATGAAGCATTCGTTCTCCTTACGTACTTCTACTCGGACACACATTCAGTGGTACTAGTTACACGTGAAGAAAGGAAATGCCAAAGATGTTTGCATTTTCCTTCCGATATCGTGTTGTCAATCGGTCAATTGAAAACGGACTTATGCGTAAGAATAAAACCATGGCGTTAGTATCAGATGTTTAATTGCCACACATGCTTGAAAAATGATGGCTCATTTTATGAAAATAATAAAAACAACATCAACAACGTGTGTTTTACAGCGTATAATGGCGCTGCATGAAATGAACGAATAGTTATACAGAACAACTTGATAGCTCACATACAACTGTTGTATAACACATGCTATTATAAATATTGCTAACGGGGGTTGGAGGGAGTTTTGAGTGATGAAATCCGTCAGGGACGTGAATTCGAAAGTGGTATTAGCAACAGTAGGTACGATGTGTTTCGGTGATCTTCTAACTGGAATGAAGAGTACACCACACTGTTGAACTTCTATTGATATTTGTCGCGCTCAGGGAAATCGGTGCTTAATGCTTATGAGCAAAGTGTCACTTTCCGCGTTAATGGTATTTTTTGTTTAAATTAAGTCTGTTTTATGTGAAATTCCAGCTGAATGCACAGGGCAATCTTTGATCACATTCCACGCACGTTCATTAAGTCCTGTTTTCCCAGAGCGCAGCTTATTTTGAATGTTTATGCCCCTTTAAAGCGGGAGGCATTACGTAGTACGTATCCGTTTGACCGCCCGGCCGTACAATGGGTCCTTCCCACCTGATTTGACAGATTATGGCGCTGTGTCTGTCTCTTGTATGCACTATATAATATATGAGACTCGTTTGTCTGTCTCTTGTATGCACTATATAATATATGAGACTCGTTTTCGGGAAAACTTGACTTTATGCATTTGCAGTTCGTACAAGCTAATATGGTACGAAACTTTCCTTTTAAACTGAATGTTCGCTCAGAAGTGACTTCCTTTAAGCAAAACAATCAATAACGTCGGAGAGTGTCGTCCCTGATCAACCTGTGCCGGCTGCATAGGCTACTCCGGGACGAATCAATCAATTAAGCCCAGTTTTACCAGAACGAGTCTCATATAGTCCTCAAAGATAATATCCGATAACCCAAGTTGAAATGATCATACCAAGTAACATAAATGCAACGTGTTTTCAGGGATGGATTAATCGGATGTGGGTTTTGTCTTAAATATCGGAACTCATCACATTTGCAACTGCGCGATAAAAATGGGCTTTATTCCGGTGCAGTTAGTGTCGTCGCAGATTAGCCTGTGAGTCCCCACAGGCTAGTCAGTGACGAAACAGTCCTCTGTTTAAGGTATTTTAGGTTTACAGGAAGTCTCTTCGTAGAAAAACTTAAGTTTCGGCGGATAGTGTAGATATTGATATTCAATCAGGATTTAAACATGGCTTACTTTTGCAGATAATGTAATATACTTTTGTTGCATAATGATATATGCAGATATTATTTAGTGGTATTGTCAGGGACCACCATGGAAATAAGTGAAATCATTTTCACTTTTTGTGTTATCCCTGGTAATGGTTAGCATTTCATGGTAATATTTATTTATTTGAACTCGTATTTGTTATATTATGCCATGTATTACTTAACTAGTCTTGCATCCGTATTTGTTAGTATGTATCTATATGTTTGTATCTAATCATAATATGTGAATCAGTGCCAAAATAAAACTAAACTATACTAAATTGTTTATTCTTAAACGATCAGAAAGAATTGCCCACAATAAAAGGCACAGTTTTGTAGAACAAAACACACTTTCGTTTAAATATGTGCCGCGTTCTGGGAAAACTGGGCTTATTTTATGGGCGTAAAGCGGTTTCCTGGATTTGCATGTGCAGTACGCACAGGCTATTTCGGGACGAAACTGTCCGCTTCTATGGCATTGTCGAATAAAGAAGGGTTTTTTTTTCTATAAGAAAATACAGAGATCATCACCTAAACGGGATTGATACTTGCTTTAAACGAAACATACCATACACGCGGATCGTCCCTGCAAAGACTGGGACGACGCTTTACTCACGTGCATTAAAACCCGTTTTCACAGAGCGCGGTTCATTCATATTTCAGTCGGAATGCTGCATTACTTAACCCTTTTTTTTAATAAGCGAATACCGTATTCACCATGGATAAATCACTTCGGTCTGAAGCTCTATGGTTGCAATCTGCTTTGCACCAAAAAGAAATCAGGATTTATTTAAATTTAAATGTAAACCGTCTAGTTTTCGTTCAGTAGAGGCCTCATTTAAACGAAAAAAATAATAGAAGTGTAAAGTGTCGTTCCATATCAGTATGTGCAGTCCGCACAGACACATTGATAAAACCCTGTTTTCCAGAACGCGACTCATTTATAAAAAGTGTGATTTTGACGGGATATCCAGAGATCGATTGCGCGCAGATTGCGTTCCTTCCCAGCGTCAATTTACCGTTGACGAGACCGGCTGTTGCTTTGACTTCGTTGACCCCTCGATAAGGGGGTAGGGGGCAGTCCCGTGGGTTGGGAAGGACCATCCCAAGAACACGGGTAGGAGGCATCGCTGGCACAGTCTTCCAATAATACAGCAATATTATATTAGTCGCGTTCTGAGAATACGGGACTTTATGAATGTGCATTAAGTGTCGTTCCAGATAAGCCTGTGCAGTTCGAACATGCAAATAATGGTGGGCACTTTAAGCGTTAATTTGAATTTTTCTAAGAAAATACTTCCATTTTAATGACACATTCCACAAAAGCGGGTAGTTTCGTCCAGATGAGCCTATACAAAAGGAACAAGCTGATACGTTACGCACATGCAAGTCTCTTCTTTCAGTTTAGGCGGAAAGTGTCGTCCCTGATTAGCCTGTGCAGACTGCAGAGGCTCCTCTGGGACGACACACTGCGCTTTTGTGGAATTGTTTGCACATTTAGGCGCTCATTTGTTTGCTGATGAAATATGTGTATTACTTTGACGGAGTCATCTGTTAAAAGATCCGGCATTGAATTTCTAAGATAGGAAGCAATGTGGTTAATATTAATAAATAGAGGCCGCTTTTATGGTATTTTTTGTTTAAAGGAAGTCTCTTCTAAGCGAAAATCAAGTTGATGGGTAAAATGTCGTCCCAGATTAGCCTGTGTACATTTCGCACATTCATTACGCTCACTTTCCCCATTACGAGGCTGATATGAATTAGGTTCAGCGATCAAGGAATAGTGACAATTCACCAGAATCAATGGTATGCAGCCACCATTTAACGATCTGAATCTTCAAGACCGGAAATAATGCTGTGACGGCAACTTGATTTGCAATAAGTAAATGCTGTTTTATTGCAAAATTTGTTTAATTTGCATCATGTTTCTCGAATATGAGTGTATAGTTGTTTCGATCTTTTTTGTCTGAACCTTTAAGAATTTTTTGTTAATTTTTGTCGGGAAAAATTAAGTTTTCATACGGTTATTAGTAATGGATATAATCGGATCCTCAATATTATCAATACAATTCGTAAGAAGTTTTTATCCATAGTATTAACTCCGGATCGACACTTAATTTAAAGTATTGATTCAGTATTATCTGGACATCGAATGTCGTAACAAGTTTAATATCAATAATATAAATATTGTAAATATATACATTTATGACCTCTATAATTGTATATAACTATATATATATACACACACATATTGACTTGTTTCTTAATTCAACCCTTACGACGGACCACATGGCCACGAATTACTGACCACGCCCTCCTTCCAACGAAGAGACATAGATATTCGGCTTCGGTTTAGAGTACAGCTATATATACACAAATCGTGATTTTTTATAAATGAAAACTTCCATATTTTTTTCTATATTAAAATCTTCAGATTTTGAAAAAAACCTACAACTTTGGAGGTTTTATGATTTACAATTTCTGGCTTCTTTGCAATGTTAGTTGTGAACCAAATGCTTGTGCACGCCTTCCGTACAGAAATATATCATGTTATTTGTTTTGATAGAAGAGGTCCACAAAACAACCGTTTAAAACACAACAACAACGTTATGTTCATCATTTATAAGTACTCAAAACTGAAGGGTTTAAATTGTTCACTGGAATGAAATTCTTTAAAAAACGAGACCCATCTTTATCACATGAGCCGCGCCGTAGAAAACGGGGCTTAATGCATGTGTGTACAGTGTCGTCGCCTATGAGCCTTCGCACACCGCACAGGGACGACACTTAACGCTGTTATGCATTTTTTTATAAGAGTTGTTTCTTCTTAACAAAGATCCACTCTTGATGGAAAGTGTCGTTCCCTATAAGCATGTGCAGACTTCACAGGGTAACCTGCGATGCCACTTTGCGCACATGAATTAAGCCCAGTTTTCCCAGAACGCGACTCAATAATCTCATAAGATGCGGCTCGGTAATCATTTGAATTTGCAAACGTTTCGTTAAAATGAAGAATTAAAAACACTTCGGTCTTAAATAAAACAAAAGATAGTCTGCAACCCTTGTGAGCAAAAGAATGACATGCAATCAATATGTTATGAAATAAGAACATGTAAAAAAAGGTCCATATTTAATTTAATATGAAAACCATGTGAACGAAGAGTCGGGGACTGATAATATCAATAATTGGTAATGTATAGCTCTTCTCTTAAGTATAACCAAAAATAAATGATTTAATCGAGAGTCTACCGATATCCGATTACGTTTGTTTTGTGCTAAAACAGAGCTATATTTAGGGCGTTGAAATGTGACACCATTTCTTTTCTGTACAATCCTTTCATGTTAATGTGTGCGTATACAAATACCAAAATATCAATAGAAATCATCAGACCATTTAGTTTAAGTTCAGTAAATTGTGTATTGGTATATTTTGAATTGAATGCTAAAGTTAAAGCACTGGTGATTATATTTGAAGTATGAATTTAAATGTGTTGTTAATACTGTAGAGATACGTGAATCGCTGCTTTATATCCTGACGTTTATGTGTTCTTTTTATTGTTTAATCAACTCCAATGTAGCTATCTTAAGAAGACTGAACGTTGTGTTTGCAGGGAAACTTTAGGTAAGATTTACGCAGTTAATTTAATGCTAGTAAGGTATTCTATTATTCTACGTTTCATAAGTATAAAACATTTGAACGTTTACTAATATAACAAAACGGTAAAATCTGCAACTGTGTTGAAATAACAAAAATACACGTTGAATGTTGCGGTTTATTTTCATGTTCACTAGATAATACTATCTGAAAACCATATATGACTTTCTTGTAGGTATTTAACCTTAATATAATCAACGTCGTTATTGAATGAGTTCGGTTACATTCACAATAGAGATATTCTATTTCATAAAAAACTATGCATATGTATTGAACTATTTTTATGTGACTAAAATTATTAATAGTGAACTTGTAGTGCTTTTGTTTGATATATATAATATTGATATTGTGCCAGAATGGTCCCCTTTGTTCGATTCAAATAATACCTTTTCTGGAAAATATTGCAAATTAATCAATTGTCGCTCAATTTTATTTATTATCTGTGTTTCTCAATACCGAACACGTTTTGTAAAAATATTTAATTGCTAATGAATGCATCTGGAAAACGAACATCAATAGGTTATTAATATCAGAACAGAACACATCAGACAATATGAACAGTGGTTTGAAATTACTTAGTGATGAGCATACACATAGTGCATATCCTGCCTCATGTTACATGTGTTCTTGTAATACGGCAAATAAAGCTTGGAAACAGTGCATACTGCAACAGCGTTTCAAATATAATCGTTAAGTACTGTCATGCTGCTTGGAAGTTTGATACGATACGTCATTTACATTTTGATACTTTAATTATAATAGGGTGTATAAATCATTATAATATGACAAGTATATTTTCATCTTATGCTCTGATTTGTGTTTGTTTGTATCGATTATATCAAGAGACAACTACACAAAATCACAAGCAAAGTCGAAAAAAAGTATATCACTTACGCGAAATATCACACACAAGCGATTCGAAGTTAAATGGGTCGATGCTAGGATTATAACGTAACAATATTCTAGTGCTAAGTATTGACGGATACTTAATCGTTCGACACATGGTTACTAGTGACGGGGTATAAATGAGCAGACGGCTGGTCGGTGTTTAGTGAGTTCCTTGACTTCATTGAGTTACTGCCATCCCGCAGTTTACCGTGCCTTAAAAGAAAGATATATTAAATATGCATTCACTAGGTTTTAAAACATTTGTAAGAATAACATGAGCTGTATGTTATAACGTGGCTTTGCATGATTTGATTTCAGGTGATGCACGAAGTTAGTCCAATTTAAATTTTGAATCAAGTTGTAACTATTATCTAAATACGTATAACAAAACACAACAGTTTAATCGTTCGTTATTGATGTTTTTACAAAAGTATACACTAAAATTACTGTTAATTACAGTATAAACAAGTTTTGAAAACAAATTTGACCAAAAAGATTTTAAAGACAAATTCAGATTATTTCGCTTCTACTTACTGAAATTGCTTGTAGAAATGGCGGTTTTGAGAGTTAGTCATTAGTCAATCGCAACAAAAAATTAAGTGGCCAAACAGTTAAAATCAAGCCCTGGGGTAAGACCATGACTTGTAAAGAAGTGCAACAATGTGCGAATCACCACGCAATATAGCATGTTGGAAGCAACTATCATACAAGTCTGGCGTCTGTGGTTAGTGTTGAACCCTTTGTTCAGGTACATCTTACTCATATTACATGCCTAGATTTGTTTGCTTATACCCACATGTTTGCACAATTAGTTACAGCCATGTTAGTTAATTTCCTCAGTTTTGGCGATACAATATTTCATGTTTGCGTTTAGTCAAACACAGGTGTACCGTAGTTCAGAATGCGACTTGATTGTCTAAAGGCAATTATAAAATCTTCCTGATTCTTGAGATAACATTGAATATACGCAAGGATGATAGACGTTTAGGCTAGTTAAATACAATGTCTTTTGTTCGTTATTACCATTATAGCGCAACGGTAAATATATCTTCCTTGACATGGATTTTCTTAAATTGTTATCAAAGTACTCATCACATAAGCAATTGGGGTACATGTGTTGTTTCTGTTTTAATGCCACGAAGGTATATACAGATGAAGCAAATTGACTGGGTTAGCAAAAAATAACGCACCATAAATAATCAAAATGTCAAATGTTAAAGGATGTCATTTACAGATTTACGTTTCACATCGTGTATGCTTTTGTGTTCGACTGAAAAATAACAGAACAATTTTCACATGATATAAATGTAGCGTTTTAATAAAAATATACTCTAAATGCATGAGTTTTGATAATTTATCATCATGTAACATCGATAAATGTAAAACGTGCATTCCAGCTAAAGTGAAATTACATTTGGTATGACGTCTATAATAACTGAAATATTTTCAGAATGTTGGTAATTACTTCTTTTTTACAGCAGAGACCAGAAATGTTAGACCGTGGATACAATAAAGTATTCAAAAAATTCTGACAAGCATTTGTGCAAAATACTTAAATGTTAGCCACTTGTATCTGTTTGAAAATCAGCCCATCTGCCCCTAACAAATGTTCATATTAACTATTATCCCGCTATCTTGGACATAGTTTTACATTAGATTTGTGTATGTTTGTTGAGGAAAAAAACTTCTTTCGAATACTGTATTGTGAGGTTGAGGCATTGCGACATTGCCTCGACCGATAGAAGGTACAATGGTGCTTTTTCATCACTGGTATTTTTGCACATGTTTATTTAAAAGAATGGTCCGAATACATGGAGTGTCGATGAAACACTATTTCATACTTTATACTTTTTGAAAGTAAGACTTTAATCAATGTCGTTAATTTTGGAAGTCAAAGACCTAAGTCATAAACAATTTTTCGACCACCGCAATCCGTCTCATTTATTGCAGCCTCGACACAAACTGATCTGATTATTTTGGCGTTAAATAACACCGTGACAGGACTGCTCAATACAACAAACAAAATATTCCTCATAAATTGAGTTAAATGACCAGCTCCTTCGTCTGCCACTTGTGATTTACGATATGTTGTGGTAGATAGTGACTATATTGACAGTATCTGATCATACTGAAATTATCGGTGTATGCTGAATAAAGGGATAAATTAGTCTTGTCGACCTATGTAGTATGTTGTTCGTCGTATACTAGTATATGTATGTCGTATATATATATGATATATATGTCGTGCGTCATTTGCTGAGCGTCGCAAACGTTTAGTTTGTTAAGAACATTGTCAATCCAATCTTGTTGCAAGAATGTTTGTCTTGACAATATCTAGGCCGGATTTGAATCTGGGTTATATGCATACAAAACCTAGGTCACATGGTCAACTGTTATTTAAAAACAAACGTGTGTCTTCACTAGAAGCCAACATGTATTTCTAAATATTGACGGTACATGAACTATATCACTATATCTTTATACTGCATAGGCCAATTTCAAATCGTGGTCAAGTGCGTAAAAATTCTGATGAAACTTGGTCATATTGTTTATCTGTATAATTTGTTTGGCGAGTTGGATCATTGCAATGCTAAAAAAAAACTTACTAACAACTCTAGGGGCCAAATTTATGACTCATTTTTTTAAAATTTGTCAAAATATCTATCTTGAGAGTATCTTTGGCAAGCAAACAAGTGGGTCACTAGGGTCTAAACCCAAAGCTACCAAATCAAATCATGTGACTACTCTATATGCTAATTTTGGACTGAGTCTTAGTGAAACTTGGCCGGAATGTTAACGTAACATTCATACTCAAAATCAACCAATATTTTGCAAACTATTTCGTTAAATAAAGTTAAATACGTGTTCCTTATAGCAATACCCTAAATTTCAACCCTAGATAACGTATTGTAACATAGATCTAATGAGATATAAAACGTTCTTATTTTATGTTTTTTGTTGCACAACATTTTCCATTTAAATTTCCGGTAACGATATCTGTTTATACGACACACGAAGACACTCTATAAAAAAATAAAGAGATCATCTCCTTTGAAGGATTTACGCTAAGTATGAACTTGCTTAAAACGAAAAATCTCATACCGTCGGAAAGTGTCGTCCCTGATTAGATTGTGCGGACTGCACGGCGTAATATGGAACGTCACTTTACAAACATGCTTTAAGCCCGCTTTTCCAAGAACGCTACTCAATTATTGCTTCTTCTCGGATTCAGTGGTAGTAGTAACATGTGAAAAAAGAACACTTTTCTTTCCGATATAATTTTTTTATATCGGTCAATAAACAATGTATTTTTTATGTGTTTGAATTCAACCATGGCGTTGGTCCAAGGTGTATAATTTCCACGCATTCGTGAACAATAACGACTAGTTTTATGACAAAAATAAAAACTCAACCACCTGTGTTTTACAGCATATATGGCGCTGCATGCAATTAACGAAGAGTAATAAAGAAAAGAAACTTTCATAAAACTGTTAATTATCACATTGTATCATACATATTGCTAACGGAGGTTGGTATGAAATGTTGTTCGATGAAATCCGTACGAAACTAAAATTCGAAAGTGGTGATAGCAACAGAAGGTTCGATGTGTTTACATGATCTTCGAACTGGAATGAAAGTGCCCCGTACACCAAACTGTTGAAAACTAATTTTGATATGAGTTGCGCTATGGGAAAACGGGGCTTAATGCATGTGAATAAAGTGTCGTCTCATATTAGCCTCTGCAGTTTGCAAAGCTAATGAGTAACGACACTTTTTGCGTTGATGTTTTTTGTGTTTAAATGATGCTTTTTTCTAAGTGAAATTCCAGCTCAGTGCACAGGTCAATTTTTGAGGACACTTAATGCAAATGCACGAAGTCCCGTTTTCCCAGAGCGGGGCTTATTTTTGAGTGTTATGCCCCTATAAAGCGGGAGGCATTAAGTTGATTTTTATCCGTCTGACCGCAATGCAGTACAATTGTCCGTCCAATAAGATTTAACATAATTATAGCGTTTTGTTTGTCTCTTTTTTTCACTATAGAATGTATGGGCCTCGTTTTCTGTAAACATGGCTGAATGCATATGCAAGTGTAATTCATACAAGCTAATCTGGTACGACACTTTCTTTTCAAACTTAATGTTTGCTCAGAAGTGACTTCCTTTAAACACACAATTCCAAAAAAGGCGGACAAAAGTGTCGTCCCTGATTCACCTATACAGGCTGCATAGGCTACTCCGGGACGAAACATTACTCACATGCAGTATGACCAGTTTGTCCAAGCGAGACTCATATTTTCCTCAAAATTGTTCACATACAATATCCGAGTAACCGAGCTGAAGTGCTCGTCAAAAGTAGCATATATGCAACGTGTTTTCAGGGATGGCGTCATGGGATGTGGGTTGTGTCTTAAATATCATGAGCTCCTCTTATTTTAAAAAAACGTGCGATAATTTAGGCTCTGAGAAAACTTTGCTTAATTCATGTGAGTCTGTACAGGCTAATCCGTGACGAAACTGTCCGTGTTTGTGGTATTTTAGGTTGACATGATCCTCTTCGTAACAAAACTTTAGTTTAGTTGCAAGTGTCGACCTTGATTTTCAATGAGCAATTAAAAGTGGCTTACTTTTGCAAATACTTGTTTGCATACTGGCATATGTTGGAAGCATTAAGTGGTATTATCAAGTATTTCAATATTAATTTATGCGCTGAAACGATAAAAAGTATTGCCTACAATAAAAGGCTCAGTTTTGAATAACAGAACACACTTTCGTTTAAATATGTGCCGCGTTCTGGGAAATCTGTGCTTATTGCATGTGCATAAAGTGTTATCCTGGATTTGCATGTGCAGTACGCACAGGCTAATCAGTGACGAAACTCTTCACTTTGATAGAATTTAAAGGAGGTCTATTTTATAAGAAAATACAGCAGTTCATCGCTTTAACAGGATTGTCGCTAAATTTTAAATACTACACTTGCTTAAAACGAAAAATACCATACGATGGAATGTGTCATCTCTAATTAGCCTGAGCGGACTACACCGGATAATGTGTGACGACGCTTTACTCACAAGCATTCATATAAGTTTTCACAGAATACGACGCATGTATTTTGCAGCCGGATTGCTGCCTTTGGTAGTTTGTTTAATATATTTTTTGTAATATGCGAATAGCGTACTTACCATCACATTTCATTTCGGTCTGCAGCCCTAAAGTTGCAAGCTTATTTGCGAAAACGAATTCAGGAAAACTCATTTAACTTACATTTAAAAGTATAACGTCTTGTAGTATTTTCATTTTGCAGATGTTTTCCCTGAAGATCGTGACCACAACTTATTTTTTAAACACACAATTATAATTTTTCACTACCAGTGGGAGCAACAACGACCAAATTACACCAACCTCGGCTAAATAATATAGATTCAATAAAGTTGCTGGCAATTGATGGCAACTAAAGATTCTTATTAAACAAATATATGCACATGTATCAATTTTATTGTAATGCATATATTAATGGGTTGTAATAAACCTGCAAAATGTACATATTCATCGGTTGTGATGAACATGTGAAATGTATATATTCATCGGTTGTAATGATTATATGAACTGTACATATTCATGGGTTGTGATTAACATGCGAAATGTATATATCAATCGGTTGATATGAACATGTGAACTGTATATATTCTTGGGTTATAATGAACATGTGAACTGACAGATCCCCGAATTAACGCGTCCAAGAAAAAGTAGAACAGAAAAACTCGAAACTTCAAGCAGACGAAAATAATTAATTTTACAGCAACATGTGCGTGTATGTGTATTGTAGAGTGACAATCTCTTACATCTAGATATGTGCATACTTTTCTTCGGTTTAAATTGCAAGATTGTTATTGAACTGAATAGTATTGAAATATTCTATCATATCATATATCATGTACAATTATAACTACAACGTTTCGCACATTCTGATCAGTTACGACGCTTTCCGCCTTCACTTGATTTTCGTAAAGAAGAAATAGAAGCGTAAAGCGTCGTCCCAGATTAGCTTGTGCAGTCCGCACATGCACATTCATTAAACCTAGTTTTCCAGAAAGCGGCTCATTTATAGAAAGAATAATTTTAACGGGAAAATGTACCTTTGACGAGACCGACTGTTGGTTTGACTTCGCTGACACCTCGATGAGGGGCTGGAGGCAGCCCTGTGGGTGTGGAAGGACCATCCCTTGAACACGAGTAAGGGGTATCGCCATTACAATCTTCCAATAATACATCAATAGTACATTAGCCGCGCTCTGAGAAAACTTGACTTAATAAATGAGCGTAAAGTGTCGTTCTAGATAAGCCTGTGCAGTGCAAACAGGAAAATACGGGATGGCACTTTAAGCGTAAAGCTAAGAAAAGACTTCCTTTAACCGAAAAAATCCACAAAGCGGAAAGTGTCGTCCAGATTAGCCTATACAACGGCACAATCTAATCTGGGATGACATTTAACGCACATGCACGTCCCTTCTTTGTGAAATTACAGTAAAGGCGGAAGGTGTCGTCCCTTATCATGACATAAGTGAGATGGGACCAGCTCCATGAGTTTGCGAATACATGGTTTACACGTTACATAACAACTTATATATTAGTCATAATTTTACACGAACCATAGATAGGATCGATAATGTATTATTTTGTTTTCCGATACGTATTATGATGTACAGATGTTTGACAACTTTGCAATGTTTTCAACAACAATTCAAATTGATTGTATAGAAACCGTAACCCGTCTGCAGTTCATTGATTTGATCATATTGTATGCGCTTTCCTTCTTTATCGATATCGTATGATATTCGCGTTTAAGTTATCGGCTCGTAACAGGTATTGTAAACCTACCATGACGTCACTTAGTCACTATCGACCGATGTATACACATTGCCTTAACAACTGGAAATCCCCGTACAATCCACTTACTTTCGATTTCCCTCAAGACTTCAAGGGACAGTTACGATCAGCAAGTTTGAACAAATAAGTAAGTGATTTTATTTATTATTATTTCGATTCTATTATAAATTCTGTTTGTTGAGTCATGCGTTATGTTTTTCTGAAATATTAGAAGTTATACTAGAAGGTGGTCGACCGTGTCCATGTAATGGTTGCAAACATTTTTTCATTGTATTGCATTAGAAAATATTGAATTTCACGGTCAGATATAAACTGAGACTTGTCAACAATTAATAATGCATTCATATTTTTAAAAATTAAAGTTGAAGTAATTAGGGGGTGTTGTTAATACATACACATACTATTTAAAAAATGAAAATAAACAAACACATAGTTCGTTTCCATTAAAACTGATACATTACTAATTACGACCATACTTATTTACTCGCTGATAAAAATTGAAACTAGCAAAAGTTCGGAAGATTAAGTTAACCAATTTAAATGAAATGAAAACATAAATTTTTAATATAATGCATTACATTACATGCATATTGAGAACTTTTATAAACTATATACAACCGGTAAAACAAACAAATCTAAATTTGTCAATATAATAATTTCTATGTATATATTAACATTACCCATATGCATATATTAAAATGTTCGCCTCTAAATGCCCTCATCATAAACCTAAATTAAAATCAATATTTAACGCAGTATTTTCAGAAACAGAAATAAATATCTTTAAAACAGATATACTGCGTTTATTTTGTTGGTGAAAAAATATACGTTACATCAATAAGATCAAAGATAGCGAATGCCTTTTTTCTGCGCAGTTCTTAGCTTAATCAAGTCAATAACGGGATTTTGCGCCAGATGTTTCATTTATACTGTTTAGATAGTATTGATCGTATATCTATAGATACAAAACGTAAATACAAAATAAGAATGGAAATAAATCACCTATACATATTAGAAATACGTATACGCGCGTTCTTCGAGCAGATTTGTTTTAGGGGTTTGCCGGACATTGTTATTTGATGCGATTACTATTTGTATCGGAAATCATCATAATCGTGCACCAAAAGGTCAAAATGGTGGAATACTTCTTATCAAATTAATAAAAGATAGAATATATAATTGACATTGTTGAAAACACATAAAAAATCTAGTATTGTCATGCCATAGTAATATCGCCGAATATCATCATTTAAAATATGCCTGGTCAAATAACTCTATAGTTTCCCTAGTTTAAGCTATAGCGGTTATATAACGATTATTTTTTTCTGACCGCGAACTGACCTTTATTAAAACCTTGCGGGATGGAATGCAATGAATTTAAAATGAGATCATGACTTCGCTGCTGGAACGACTGTGTGTTAACAACTTAATTACTTTAACATGTTTAAAGGTCAATTTTGAAAACAATTGAAAGTATTTCTCTCAAAACGAAAATCATGAAAGCTAACGACAACACTTATATGATATAACATGTACTCGTGCATATAATGCAATATGGCAGGAATAACTTAATATGTCAACATAGCCTTAAAGTACAAACGCTCTGGCGATAACAATCTGCTAAATATAAAAGGACTTAAACAAGCTGTATCGATGACAAGAGTAAAACGCACCACTATACATCTTTTAATGAAATCCACGCATATTTGGATTTAAGTTTACCCTATACACCACACAATAGAAAGTCAATTGAATTTCCTGTTAATGTAAATAAGATTGCACATTTTTTATTTCGAACGGTTTTGTTTTTATAAACACACAAAAAAAATCCATGCTGTTTTTCATTCTGTCCAACTAGCGGTACGTTTTATTCTAATTGTAATGCACGCTTACAAAGGTCAGCTAAGATGAACAGCTTTGTTATACAGCTACGCAGTACAACCGAGACTTTAAAATATCACTCATAATGCATAATTTGTTTGCTTTAATAACATTGAATGGGTCTCCATGATAATACACTATTCTTGTCGAGCCATGCAACGATGTATATTGGTAAACACAATTACTGCAAAGTTACGTGGTAATTGGTATATTTAGTTACATTTTAAGACCAGGACAAACAACATGTTCGTAAGGAAAAATAAAAGTGTATGGCACTAATCCGACTGGACCAATATAGTGTCCATTGCATTATACAGTGAGAGTCGAGCCCTGTAAACAAAACACAGTAGCAATAAGATGTATCCAAACATAAAAACATGTATATCTTATTTTTAGTGAAATATGCTGGAATGCCATTATAATTTTTGTTATATCTGACTATGTTTAAATGTTGCCAAAATAATATATATGTTAGTTGATATGATGAAAAAATATGTAAACACACGCACCATCTAGTGAGTATGTATGTGCAAATTGGAGATGCATACAGTTTGATTAAATGATTACGAACTTAACCGAAGTTCTCTCAAATATCTAATGTCAGAAATAATGTTTACGGACCATAAGCGTTTTCTGATATGCGTCTGTTCATTTGTTGTACTTAACACATTTTTGACAGACGATATTGCGCCAATCGATGTTATACCATAGCAGAGTTATTTGTGCCAAAATAGAACTTAAGCTAGGTCGTTGAAATTCGACACCATTTCTTTACAATCGTTTCAATTCAACGTGAATACTTGGGCATTCAAATAGCGAAGAAATCAATACAAATTATTAAGCTATTTGGCCATTAAGGTACAGATCATGAAATTGTGAATTGGTATATTTGGGATCGAATACAAAATAAGGCTTATTATATTGATTGAAATACTTGACTTACATATGGGAATGACGTGAATCACAGCTTTATATTAATGCAGATATTCGTTCGTTTTATTATTGAATCGACGCAAGTGTCTTAAGCTATCGGAAGAAGATTGACATTTGAATTAGGCGTGAAAATAAAGGTAAGATTTTTGCAGTTTAATTCAATCGACGCAAGTGTCTTAAGCTTTCCAAGGAAGATAGGTATTAGTAGTAGGGGTGAACATGGAGGTCGGATTTACGCAGTTTTATTAATATTAGGAAGGTAGTGTATTATGTCATTTTCATTGTTAGAATAGACTATTAGGCTCACTTTAAAATCTTAAATTTATATCGAGCATATAATTGCAATAATGAACAATACGGATACCTTTGTTATAGTTTAAGTGATATCGTATATAAATTTATATCCGATTACACGACATAATTATTTTGAAAAAAAATTCATTATTTCAAAGATGTTGTCCCTTTGTGTCTCCTTGCAAGACCAAGTCCATGAATACATCTGTCCGTAATGCACACGCCAACATGGATATTTACCGTAATACGAATCATGACGTTAACAAATAAATATTATTCTGAACAATTGTTCCTCTTATCTGACTGTCTTATGTGCCTTATTTAAACTCTATGAAACAACATTAGATTATTTAAGATCGCAAGACCGAAATTCTTAATTCTTGATACGTTCATGTTGCACAAGTTCTTAGAAGTACAGGACGCTTTGAACAAGACGTCCACCACGTTCAGGGAATATGCCGGCCTTATTATAGATAAGGTTCGTTCTTGAACACGCCGATATCATCATAATGTGATATTTCAGCATTGCTTATTTAATGAAAATTTATTAGCGTTGCCATTTCTTTTAAAACACGAATATAAGCTTTAAGTGATGTTTCGTCAAGAAATTACTTCTTGTGAAATACTTGATCTTCATAAATTGCGTAATTGGTTGAATACAAATAAACGTATGGAAAGCTGGTTCGATAAATATTTTTGGTAAAGGAACAAAATAAGATGATATGTTATATAAAGGATAATATGTAATATAAAGGATATAAACCGTCCCAGCTTTGTCTTTTTTTTTGTCTGAGTATACGCACATATATAAATGTTACGATTTTATTAAGTCACTGAAACGTAGATAGAAAAAGCGGATAATTTTACGCATTATGTGACAAATAACAAAAGAGCATGACATTGACTAAACGTTACGCTTTGATGATTGCTGTAATAACCAATGGTTCGTGTTTCTTTGTATTCTTTAATACCCACGGCACTCTTCTAAGCGGAAACATCGAACGGTCGACAATTGCCAAAATAAATCCCGCTTATCTGTCAGTTTTTTTTTATAAGATATTTAAATATACCTAAGGTTTCCGTTTGATGCAAAGTTATATATACACGCGCGAAACGCATGAATACTTTATCAGTGTGTATTTATTTATTCTACACATATGGTGTGTATACATACTAGTTTTGCACAGACCTAATTACATATTTGATTTGATACAATTATCGTTGCCAGCCACCAAAGACAGGCATGTGGCTTTAAGAGTGTTTGATCTTTTGCTAAAATATAATTTGTAATATGTGCAGTTACATTTGAAGTATTCGACCGTGTTCAAGCTATAATTGTTAATTGTATTCGTTGTGTTGCATTCGAACATATGAACAGTGCGATAATATTTGAGACTTCTCAACAATTAATTAAACATTCAAATAATTGGTAATGAAAATACCACTAAATAATGGATGTTGTGGCAGTTATGAGGATTTCTATTTATAATAATATCCATTTCTTATAATTTGCCTACAATTTCTACATACACATACTGTTTTGATTTTATTTGCAATAATTCAATATGCTTTTTTGCATTCAGACTGTTAAATAACTTATCATGTCAATCATTACTTGTCGTGTCAATCATTACTTATTATGTCAATCATTACTTATCATGTCAATTATTACGTATCATGTCAATAATTACTTATCATGTCAATCATTACCTATCATGTCAATCATTACTTATCATGTGAATTCTACTCAGATTTTGGATTCAAACTGATTGATAACTTATCATGCCGATCATTACTTATCATGTAAATACTACTCTGTTTTTGGCATTCAAATTGATATGTATCTTCTTCTCCTCAATTTTTGCGTTTGTTTTTCAAGTTTTTTTTATCAGCCCGAAATCCGGGCTAATAACTGGTGGCGTGTTTAATGATGTCATAACGTCATAACGTGTAGAATCAACTCGATACCTAACGCATCATTGGTAAATTATGTATTTTATACAATTGAAAATGCTACTTTTATTTTAAGTCTATGCGAAGACTTTACTTTTTTGTCACATAATTGAGCGTTACTTTTTAAAATAAATTGTATCATTTTGACATCTTAAATGTATTTCCCGCTATGTCATCATCAATAACAATATAAAAATCTATAAGGCACTGCAGCATTTTTAGAATTAAAAAACGAAACCAAAAGTAAACCAAAAGTTAACATTTAATAAACAACTACATCTACAACGACATTGCTACACATCCCAAATAGTTTGTCCTAAATAAGTGCTCATCAATTGTTGCATTACCTTTTTACATCATACATTCAAATTAAGGTGTTTTAGTGATTTTGTGTGGACATCTCATCGATTTATTGACTAAAACCACTTGTCCTGTATGCAAATATTTTAAGTTACTCTTACCAGTGTTTTTTCCAACCAGTGAGCATGAATGATGGCTAACAATAGCAATACCAATCAACTGGTCTATTAGTTACTTGTGTTTAGCTTACCTGAGCACAACGTTAAGACTTTTTGTGATAATATTTTTTCATTCGTCCGTGCGTCGCCATTATTTACATTTATGTCACACTAGAGGCAACCCTTTTTTTACAATCTTCGTGAAATCGATCAAACATGTGTGCTAGTAATACAGCGAACGAGTAAGAAAATTAATTGCGTAAGTACAAAAACTTTGTCATTTGGTAAACTGAAAGAAACCCCTCGTGAACACTTTGCATGCCACATTTTTTGTCAGAACATTTGTCCCAATTATATACCGACCGAGTTCTAAAATTGTTCAGGTCCGTTGGAAAGTTGGCGGGGCAATTTTTATTGAATAGTGAAACCTTCTGACCGCTCTAGATGTTACATTTATAACTCAAATTGAAAGAGATAATATCCCATAACAATCGTCACAATGATATCAGGGCCGATTTCAAAACGTGTTCTGGTCCGTTAAAAACCGTGGCTGCGAGGAGGTGGGGCAGTTTTTCTTAAATTGCTATAGGGAAACCTTGTGAACACTTTAGGGGTCATATTTATTGCGCAGATGACAAATGTCGAAATAAATATATCGATAAAATTCGAAACTGGGTTATATGGGGTAAACACTAATTGAATAGTTCAAATTATTAAAAGCTTGTTAACCCCAGATGCCATATTTATTGAACAATCGTAAACAAATTGGTGAGATAATTAAATGTTTTCCTAATATGTCTCCGGCGAGTTTGAAATGTGTTACGTGAGCATTTTAAAAACCATATTTATTTATATATTTATTAAACATAAGCCGCCATAAAAATATGGGGAAAATCTAGACGCCACATTGTTTGTCAAATCATCATACCGAGTTTTAAAATGCAAAAACAGTTCTGTATATTCAGGTCGCAGGTGAGTAACTGTGTTGTCCCTTAGCTTGATTATTAGTTGTATGTAACCTGACCGATTTTTACAACGCTATAATTTTTACAAGAAATCGTTTGGTCACGTTTTTCTTTACTCCTATAAATATGAGGTCGATGTAAATATCGTTTAACGTTATTTTGCAATAGCATCGTTC
This sequence comes from Dreissena polymorpha, assembly GCF_020536995.1. NCBI lineage: Eukaryota > Metazoa > Mollusca > Bivalvia > Myida > Dreissenidae > Dreissena > Dreissena polymorpha. The sequence goes on along the minus strand of NC_068365.1, from coordinate 68,998,269 downwards.
CGACATGAATTCATGTCGGAAGCTTTAACGGCATCAAATTCATATAACAGCACAGAATAATCATGCAATAAATTATTAAACATAAAATATAAACATTATTTTACTAATTGCATTAGAAAAATGTTTATACAAACTTACAAGTAATGATAGTCCAGACCTTAAAACACTACCACTGTTCAAATTCCATATTGTTGCCATATAGCACTGTGTAAATTGAAAGTTGCATAATGTTACCTCATTGGTCGGTTATAAATACATTGTTTCTCTATATATAGTATTCGATTTAGACGAAAATAATAATTTACGTGGAATGTCATATTAGTTTTCCATTAAAACTTTGATCTTGCCGTGTGTGTTTATGGACGTTATTAATTATGTTATACTTATTTTTGTATTTCATTAAGAATTAGAACGTGTAGCCCTTTTTGTTAACTGTTTTTAGAAAACGATTCGCGGCTTAATAAGACACGGAAAATAGTTAAAGCGACACTTTTATTTAAAGGTTAAATGTGAACAATATTAAATAAAACCTTTTTTGGTATTAATATATTTTATTGACATGTTAAATTCGATACTTGAAAAGGTGTTTAGTCTTTAAAAAGATGTCGCTGATATTGTTAATTTCAATAACTGTTAATATGCTTAATGTTGTATAAGAAATTGAATAGTTTCACTGAGTTGTATTCCCGCCTAAAATCCGATATCGTAAAACGCGCAACGGTTAAGAACAAGGTCTGAATAAGTTTAAGTATTCAGATCCGAATATCAGCAGCTGCGCCAGCTGGGAAGCCCCGTTTTGGCTTTAACAACCGCAAGAGAAACAACATACTTTTTTAAGTCTTGCACTTAGACTCCATGATCACAAGTATAGGTCCCTGCTGTGGCGTATGACACCATAGTGTTATTTAGTATTGGTCGGCACAGTATCTGATCATAATGAGATAATTGGTTTGTGCTGAACACAGGGGCAATAAAACCACAGATCTATCAATAAACAAGATTATTGAGATATCTTTTATTGAACACCGCGATAAAAATGCTCAAACCACGGACTCTAGATTACACGGATAAGAAACATGGCAACATTCTCAGAATCATCACTGCTATATGTGTAATCACCTAACAATTCGTCTAAAAATAATGTATATATTTGAGTTGAAGACGATGTACTGTTGTATAAGTCTGAATAAACTATCTGTCTGCCTGTCTAAATCTAAGCCGTCATCGTCCCAGTGAAAAAAAATCTTATTTTGAATAGTTGGACATGATGCCCTGATGTCAAAATACGAAATGACCCGCGTAACACCGACCGTGATTTTCAAGAATCTTTAATAAATTGATAATTTAAGGTAAATAACATTTCATATAATTATACATAATTCCCTCGTTGATAATTAACAGCAAACGATGAATGTTTTTGACACCCATTTTATTTCAAGTATGCATGCAAAGCCGAATAAAATCGAGAGGGTCCGCTATATACGCTGTTTCATCATAAATTTAACACCCTTTCTGTGTTATAAACAAGAGCTGAAATCGTTAATTTATTAAGATTTATTTATAATAAGCTTTATTGATATGTTTCGTGAACAAAATACTACAATATATTCCATAAAAAATATAATAATCATGGCAAAGGAAATTCAATGGCCGGTTTCTATACAAAAGCATAATCGCCAAGACCGTAGCATCAGCTCAGTGCGTTAGGAACGCGCGCTACTTTCTTCAGCCTTCATTCCTTAATAACTTTCGTTTAAAAAAAATCTATCGTATACAGAGTTTTATTCTCCTAAGCAAGATGTACTTTTTAAAACTGAACTCCAAATATAAACGCTACAAATTGGTATTAAGTACGAACATGTCAACCGTAAATCTAGATTCTAAAACTCCAAAACGGTATGATATTTGCAAAAGTTAAATTTATAACTCGCCGGGCTGTCGAAATCAGAAGAAAAACTTAATATATATTTATATACCTGTTTACTACGTAACGTAAGCTTTCTAATGATATATAATTTGTCAAAATCGGCCGAGAAATGAAACAAAAATTCAACAAAAGACGTGATTGGGTACATCAAAATGTATAACCTCGGCGCTTCGCTGTACGCTATTTGTACAAGATCGATAGCCACAACACGATAAAACGCGCGGTGGTAAAACATAAAATGTGTATTTCTTGTGTTTATCTCGCTATAAATCCATTTATAACAACTGAAATATACTAAAACGTATATTTTTTGAAAGAGGAATAAATAAGCAACAAGATAACGTATAAACCAATAAAATCGGATGAATAGTTTTTGCATTAGATTGAATTTACTACAGTAAGGGTCAAATACTCGATTCATCTCCTATCAATATACACTCCGTGATACAACTGGTAGTTTTAACACACACAAATAGGTTTCATTTAATTAGTGAGTACAGAAAGCTAAAAAGTGATGTGGTTTGTTGTACAACAACAATTGGTTATGTGTAACCTATTCAAAAAATAATTTCGTTCAAAATAATTCAATGTAATTCTATAAACGACAACCACACTGTGTTGTGTATGTTATTTTTAAAATGTACAAAAGTGGTTATAAAGCACAATTTTTACACATTTAAGAGGTAATCGCTCACATTTATGTCTAATTAATGATAATTTTATGCATTAGCAAAGATTTAACGAGAAAAACTGAAGTTTAAGTTGAAATCAATTTGCTATAGGAAAACGACGTTAGGCGTTGTTTAGACGTAATCGGTAAATTACGTCTAATTATTTGGACTAGTGTAATACATGATAGATCCAGTTCCTTTTTTATTTACCGATGTTTTGTATCATTTTACAGCCATCTACAACGCCACGCATACCTCGATATCCAGTCCAATCTAATTGGTCTCACCGTTGTGTAAGTTAAATGTAGTTATTGCAACATTGTTGTGATATGCTGTTATTTGGTTGTAATTATTTGAATAACTCAACTAAATCCATCATTCCTTAAACGTTCAGTACTGCCTTTTATTGTTTTGAATTCTAAATGCTCAGAGTGATGGACAGTAAAATCTTATGTACATCTTGTATAATGCTAAAGGCCTAAGATTACAATTTTAATAGTTGTGTAACCCTGTTATTTTACGGGTTATTTTGTCATGCATTTTGTAAGTTTTTTGTATTGTGTAATTTCAGTTTTACGGGATTGATCCGTTATCTTGCTGTCAAATTAAATCCGGCTGAATGAGCCGTTGTCTTCTGTTCAATTAAAATCCGGCCGAATAATTGGGGCTGTAAAGTTACCTTGGACGTTTGACCCACTTGTTTCTGATATTAGATCTAAAAATGAAGGCCTGGATATAACAATTATACTGCAATAAAGTATATTTTATATCATATACAATGCAAACGCTTCCATAATTATGACCATTCATGTGTGTGTCGGTAAGTCAGGAATGTTCTTTATTTAATCGCAAATTCAATGTACATGGTAGATATTGTAAACAATGAACTAACCACAACGGGTTCAGCTACAGTACTAACACAATATGATGGCTAAGATATTGATCCCGAACACCGCTTTTGCTTCAACAGTGTTGCCACTTATCCGAGATAGAATGTTGTTTAACGTTTGTTAAAATCGGCGCGTATTTATCAGCTGATGTTCAATAATGCAGTATCTTAAAAATCTTTAAGCGAACGGAATAAAATACATTAAATATGTATTGTTTCCGAACAAATCAATGCATAAGTGTTAGTTGACGGGACTACGGCATGGAAAACTGGGTTTCCAAATTATAAATTTTTATATAAATGCACTTTAATAAAACATAACTTATAAAGTTAAACAATGATCATTTGTCAGAAACAAGTTGGTAAACAATCGGACAATACAAAAAGTTAGTATCACACACAAACATGCCTAAGCTGCAATTCAAAATATGACAGTTGACACCACTTTAACAAACTGCGCTATCATGCTTAGTTATTGACCATGTCAAACTTATGGAGATATTGAATACCAGCACGACGTAAACATGTTAACGCAAAAAGGGTCAAACAAACAATCCGCATATTATTATATGATTTCTACCATAGAATGGAAAAAACTGTGTGTTATATATAGCGAGTTGTATCAGTTCATATACAATCGTACTTTCACCAAAACCAGGGTTTTTAATGTCCCCCACTATAGAAGTGGGGGACATATTGTTTTTATGCCCCCCTTCGAAGAAGAGGGGGTATATTGCTTTGCTCATGTCGGTCGGTCGGTAGGTCGGTCGGTCCGTCCGTCCACCAGGTGGTTGTCAGACGATAACTCAAGAACGCTTGGGCCTAGGATCATGAAACTTCATAGGTACATTGATCATAACTTGCAGATGACCCCTATAGATTTTGAGGTCACTAGGTCAAAGGTCAAGGTCACGGTGACCCGAAATAGTAAAATGGTTTCCGGATGATAACTCAAGAACGCATACGCCTAGGATCATGACACTTCATGGGTAGATTGATCATGACTCGCAGATGACCCCTATTGATTTTGAGGTCACTAGGTCAAAGGTCAAGGTCACGGTGACCCGAAATTGTAAAATGGTTTTCGGATGATAACTCAAGAACGCATACGCCAAGGATCATGAAACTTCATAGGTAGATTGATCATGACTTGCAGATGATCCCTATTGATTTTGAGGTCACAAGGTCAAAGGTCAAGGTCACGGTGACCCGAAATAGTAAAATGATTTTCAGATGATAACTTAAGAACGCTTTTGCCTAGGATCATGACACTTCATAGGTACATTGATCGTGACTCGCAGATGACCCCTATTGATTTTCAGGTCACTGGGTTAAAGGTCATGGTCACAGTGACAAAAATGGTATTCACACAATGGCTGCCACTACAACGGACAGCCAATATGGGGGGCATGCATGTTTTACAAACAGCCCTTGTTGCCCTGTTTGTTGGTCTGTTGGTTGGTCTGTTGGTTGGTTTGCGCCAACTTTAACATTTGCAATAACTTGTGCAATATTGAAGATAGGAACTTGATATTTGGCATGCAAATGTATCTCATGGAGCTGCACATTTTGAGTGGTGAAAGGTCAAGGTCATCCTTCAAGGTCAAAGGTCAAATATATGGGTCAAAATCGCTCATCTAATGTACACTTTTGCAGTATTTCAATATTCAAGATAGCAACTTCATATTTGGCATGCATGTTTATCTCATGGAGCTGCACAATTTGAGTGGTGAAAGGTCAAGGTCATCCTTCAAGGTCAGATGTCAAATATATGTGGCCAAAATCGCTCGTTTTATGAGTACTTTTGCAATATTGAAGATAGCAACTTGATATTTGGCATGCATGTGTATCTCATGGAGCTGCACATTTTGAGTGGTAAAGGTAAAGGTCAAGGTCATCCTTCAAGATCAGAGGTCAAATATATGTGACCCAAATCGCTAATTTTATTCATACTTTTGCAATATTGAAGATAGCAACTTGATATTTGGCATGCTTGTGTATCTAATGGAGCTGCACATTTTTAGTGGTGAAAGGTCAAGGTCAAGGTCATCCTTCAAGGTCAAATATATGGGTCAAAATTGCTCATGTAATGTAACTTCTGCATAATTGAAGCTAGCAATTTTATATTTGAAATGCATGTGTATCTCATGGAGCTGCACATTTTGAGTGGTAAAGGGTCAAGGTTATCCTACAAGGTCAAACGTCATATAGGGGGACATTGTGTTTCACAAACACATTTTGTTTTCCAAAGAATTTGTCCCTTGGGTACACTTTTATATGGCATAGCCCCTTGAAAGCAGAATACGGAATAAAATATGTTTCCCTTATGTGGCAATATACAGTCTCGGCCAATCTCGTACACAAGCAGGAGTGAATCAATGTCTGAAAACTGGTCACCTCGCAAATCAGAAAATAAACCTAGCACATTTCCAGAATGGTTGAGGGTGTGCCTTCTGAAAAATCAAGAACATTCAATCCAATGAGTTGAGGAAAAATGATATAGTATTGATTATTTCAAACGAAATCATCAGAATTATGTGTGTTTCCGAGCCTTTTTAAGCCCGTTTCACATATAAACTGCCACTTTCTGTCAGACGCAACTTGCAGGGGTCTAGCTAAGCTCAAAATTTTGGGAGAAGTCACTTCTCCCTAAAGTGAAATAGGGAGATTTGGCCACATTTTTGGGAGAAATGGTACATTTGCGTCATAAATCTTAGTTTTACGTATATTTTGCAGCAACTTAATGGATAGTGGTTTCTGTTCAGCTTTCAATCAACTCTTCGATGTTTTATACAATAAGACATGTTAAATGTATAAAACTGACAGTTTCCTTATTTCTCATCGATTGATGATCATGATTGTACTTTTAATTTTTTTTTCTTCAGAACAGGTGTATCAAATAAACTTCAATAGTAACAAGCCAGTAATGTTCAGAATCTATTCACTTCCTTGTTAATTTTAAGCAATTCAACATACAATCACATTTATATTTTGTTACAAATATTTGTATTAAATTTAAAATTCATTTAAAATCTCTAGATTTAAAGTTCATTTAAAATCTCATTTTATAGCAGAGATTCCAAATCTGACCTGTAAATGGGCCCCATGTATCTATTGCCGGTGCTAGGTAACATCTTCCCATTTGATCATTTCTTAGTTTAATAGTACTGTTTTAATGGGCCATTTAACTTTGCTGAATCATAGTTATTGGTAGCAAGCAGAAGGCAATTAATCAAGGCATCATCTATTAACAATTTCAAGAAGTGTTATAGCTCCAGACTGTTCTTTTGAATGTTCAACTTTGCATGACCTGTAAATGGGGCAACTTATTGCTGAGAATTCTATTGTGTCCAATTCTCCACATCAAATTGATTTTAATCGGTCAATGTCTGGCACAAAGTAAATCATTAAAAGGAGGAGAAATCACTTCGCATTCATGATATTAATGTGCGAAGTGAAGATAAATTGGGCGAAGAAATCGCCCACTTCGCCCACTCGCGAGACCCTTGCGGCAAGGTGCATGAAAACAGTGCTTTTTACATAGCTAACTTATCAAGTACTAAACAGCTATGGAGAAAATTGGGGGTCAAGGGGTTAGATTTTTTGTAATAGTTCAATGTCCATAAGCCAAATTTTCAACAGAAATACTGTCCGGAGCCAGCATTACACCTGTTTTCGAATTGCATTAATTCTACTTCCTGTATTCAGCTTTAGTTGCAATACCAATGTTTTGGTAACTTACAAACATCCAAGAAAAATCACCACAACTCAAGCCTGACATTCATTATTATTTAGACACTCAAACAGTGCTTACTTAAGCAATGTTCTCTTTATTTACAAATTTGACCGGGGCCAACTCGCATTGGTGGCTACAAAGTGTGTTGTGCAGCCTTATGCACGCGCGAAATGAAATGAGATATGTTCCGTGATACGATTTATTGCGAGCTTGAAGTTAAATATATTACTCTGAGTTAAATTTTTTCTTATTTGATTGGGGGATGTACCTAATATTTAAACGTATGAAGCATCGTAATAGTATCGCAGATCGCATGTTAATAATGATTAATTCTTGATACGTTCAGGTTACACGAGTTTGAAGAAGTACAGGTTGCGTTTAGCAAGATGTGGACACTTTCAGTTGATATGGAAACCGCGCCAAGATTATCAAGGATGCAGAACAAGGTTTGTGCTTTCAAAGAATCCTATATGTTATGTTAGCATGTTTTTGTAACATTATAACTTACACAATACTTATAGTAGCTTAAACGGTTGCGTTTCGTCATAGAAATTACTTCAAACGAGAAACATTACCATGGTCTAACATAGCCATTATATGCATCTTTTGACGATTTTAAAACCTTAAAATTATAAAGCGTTGCAACGCGAAACGATTGAATAATTTGGAGAGTTCTGTTGCTGTCGTTAAATTTTGTGAAACTACGAAGATTGCGTATATAAGGTATACAATACACTACTATGTATACTCCGATGAATAGCCGAGAGGGCTAAAACATTTTTACTTCAAGACCTCGGCAGGACTCCAGGGGTCACTGGTTCGAAACCTGCTTTAGGCAATGTTTTTTTCCTTTTTTAAATTTTATTCTTGAGTTTTTACTGGAGCTTTTACGATACAATGATTACATTTATCAATATAAAGAATTTAATGAATAACTTCAAAACATGCCAAAATCTGTAAAAGGCCACTTTAAACGATTGAAGCGAATGCTACCCACTGTCACCAAACACGATTTATAAAATTGAATTACTTGTCAGAGCGATTACAATAATTTTATCAAGGCTTCCAATTGTGCACGACGAATGCACAATCCGAAATACGTTTTTGTTTTCGTTCGATGCTCCAACATATTCTATATAAACCTTCCACGTCCGAATAGCTAAGACTGTTGTTTCGTCACAGAAATTACGTCACAGAAATACGTCATAAATTGCGTAATCAATTCAATGAAAATAAAAGTACAAAAAGCTGGTTCTGTAATACATTTTAGAGAAAAAAAAACAAAGATAAACAAAACAAAGTTAGGTATATATTATATACGTTAATACGGGCCGTTATGCTCCCTGCGCGCCGATTATCGGTGCCCGCCCCGGCTCAGCCGTGTATTATCCTCTAAATATTTCCTTTTTACGAATACGCAAGCGAAACACTTGAATACTAAATAATTATGTACATGTATTTATTCTACAACATAAGTTATTAATGCATTGTGATTTTCAACAATCTGATTTAAATATATATTTGATATGATTATCCATAAAAGCCAATGACAGGCGAGTCACTTTGATCAAGTAGATCATGTAATTAACTGTTGTGTTCTTTTATATTAATTGATATTAACTTGCAATTATATTTTCATTCAAATTTCGAATCGTATAAACAGAGATTTTAGTATATAATTTTTGCTAATCATGGTACATGTTTTTTATTAGGAAGGCGATATTTGTGTCAGAAGAGCGTCGAACAAAAAGCGTTATCAAAACCTTCAATCAATCATGCAGGTATATCATTAGCATTTGTTTGTAAACTAGTTGTTTGTATCGATAGTTAATACTGAACATAAGGAATACTGAACACGTTCTCAGAGATACGGGCAAACCGACTGAGAGACACACAAATTGTTGACCACACAGAAATGTAAAAATAGACAGACAAGAAAGCCACATATATACATGAGGCGCGCTCTGTGAAAACGGGGCTTTGGTCATGTGCCTTAAATATCGTCCCACAATAGCCAGTCCATACCGGCCTGTGTATTCCGCACAGGGTAATCAGGGACGACACTTTCCGCTTTTTAGTGTTCTCTTTTAAAAGAATACTCTTCAGAAAAAAATCCACTTTCGGCGGAAAGTGTCGTCCCTGATCATCCTATGATGATTGCATAGGCTAATCTGAAGTTAAGAATACAGACAGGCATCGTTGAAGAAGTAAGTCAGTCTTTCTTTGGACAGGCAGAGCGGGCGAACAGACAGACAGACAAATATATAGATAGACAGCCTAGACACAAGGAGTGACTGATAAACTTTCTGACTGGCTAACTGAAACAACGACTTGCAGGCATGCAAACCGACGGGTCGGTCTCCGACTCACAATCAGGCAACCTGGGCATCCACATTTACATAATGACACATGTTCGGTTAAAAAACATTCAAAACAGATACATCCTTCATTTGGAAATATATTCTTTCATCAAACGGAGCAAATCACAATTTTAAATAAGACTTCAACCTATTGATTTTGAATCATATCTGATTTATATCTATCAGCGAGCGTATGGATTTATCGGTTCTCGTATACATGTTCGTCGATTTAATATACTTACATACTTAAAACTATTTTATATTAAGTACTTTCAATACATTTGGTTTTGATATATTTCATCTGCTGCATGTTTTATAAAAACGATAAAATAAGATGTACTAGTAAAGAGTTATTAACAGAAACATGTAATTAATTTATATAAAATTAAACAAATAATATACGCAATGTGTATCGAAAATATTGCAAACCTATGCTTAATATATACGTACAAATGATCAAAACTAATTGAAAGTAATATAATATATGCATATTTAGATTCCAGAGCATTTCACAGAATTGTCTATTCGGATGTTTGACGCACTTGACGACAGTGGAGCTGGGCAGGAAACTGTATTGGAGCGGAGGAGAACTTACTTGCGGATGGAGCACATTGAGAAAATAGCATGTCAACTAGAAGGAATGAACATTGAGTGTTTTCATTTCGGGAGCCAGTCGGAAGGGACCACAACTCCCGGTCTCCAGTCTGATATTGATTTCCTATACAGTAACCACATAATCAATATCATGACCATCTGGGAAGACTGGAGGACTGGGATGAGTAACCTTCTGATGCTCCACGACAACACCACTCCACCTCAACAGTACTTGCTACAAGTCATCAATGACTACACACCGGAACCAGAGACCAGTCTGACCGATGACAGGTTCGTAAGGAAAGATTCTGGGCAAATACTGTTCAGCGCTGAAAGATGGAAACAATACATCGCGTATGAGGCTAGACATCAAGGGGAGACAACTAAAAATGGGCCTTCTGTGAGTTGGCTGCCTAACTGGGATATTGTAAATGCATTTCATGTACGCAAACCTCTTCCTGAAATACAGCACTGGATAGACAGATGTAGAGGTAAACACTGGCCACCTGTTCAGCTTCTCGAGGCTGCACGGATAGCTCCGTGTTTCCTGGTACCAGCAGGACATCCAGACAGTGATTACACGCGAGAAGAATGGCGACTGTCTCCAAACCTGATAGAACGAATGTTAATGTTTAGCTTCAATATGACTCAAATAAAATGTTACATTGTTTTAAAACTTATCAAAAAATCATTATTTGCTAACATTGTGGGGTATGCTATTACAAGCTTTCATTGTAAAACTATAATGTTTTTCACCATAGAAAGAACACATCCTTCTCTGTGGTGCGAACATAACCTTATGTTTGTACTTTTGCTCTGTTTACACGTATTAAGGCGATGGCTGCGATTGGGAAGGCTTCCGCATTATATCATAGAAGGTGTGAACTTGTTCGATGGGAAACTCTCAAAGTTGCTGCAGAAACGCCTTTTAGTGTATATAGACTCGTTGATAAGGAATAACTTACAAGATGTTTTTTGTATTGATATAGATTATATAAGTTGTCGGTTACAAGCGTGTAGTATGCGGCATAATGTACAGGCTGGAGAACTAAGGGGTTCATTTTTACATAACAGCATCAGATTACTGCTGAAGTTTGAGTGCTTGGAAAGATTAAAAAAAAACACGTTAATGAGAATCAAACAAGGACAGGGCAGTTCTCATACAACCTTCGAGCATATATTAAAATATGTAATACGCAATTGTTTTGAAAACTCAAGGAATGCCATGTCAAAGACTGCTGCTCTTGAATTGATTAAACACCTTTATGCGTTACAAATTTCAGTTCAATCATCTTACTATTTGCGACTACAAAACGTTCTTGACAGCGAAAATATAAGGCGTGTCCAATATTCCTTAAATTTGGATGTAGCTTCTAGTCGCTTAAAGTTTGCTTCTATGCTATACTGCAGTGGTCATTTTCAAGCGGCAGTTCGAGTGTTGGAGGATGTGGAAAGGAGGTATCACAGCAAGGTCAAGGCTGTGTGTGCAGTTAGAAGACTAGAGGGAGACAGGGATCTGAAGGTGTTTGCTAATATGTTAGCATGTAACAAAGAAGAGGAATTTAGTGAACTGCCATTCGTATCTTGTGTCAGTTTTGTAAGGCAAGAATCGTATTGCACTCCTGCAATATTATTGTTTGAAATGAATCGCAATATCACTGAAGAGGAAGTGGAACAGAGACATGACATTGAAAAACAATGGATGGACAGTGCTGAGGTGGATGCCCGTCCGTTTCTATACTATCTGCAGTATCTCACGTATGGAGGACTCGGTGAACGTGACAAACAGCTTCATGCTATGGGAGTCCTCGAGGCTTATATAGATATAAGAAATAACCTCAACATATATCACCAAGAGACAGCACTCAACTTGCTGGGGCATTGTTACGAAATGGAAGGAGACTATGCAGGAGCGTTACATTACTACGAGTGGTCGTTGCGTTGGGACCGTACAAACAACGCCGCTAACTGGCACATCCTGCGTATTATGCGTCTCATAAGTGGTTAAAAGAACAATATAACAATGTAACGACATTAAAAAATAACTATAAACCTATGTTAAATATAAGATATTTGTGACCAGTTAGTTAGTCTCGATTATGTAATTTAATGATATGTACATGTATTATAAACTGTAAGAAGAGGCAATGTATTTGTATGTTTCAAAATATTAACATCGCTACATTGTACACTCTGAATTGGTGTGTTGAATACTCTCGTATTTCTGTCAAATACGCATGATGATGTGTAAATTGGTATATGCACGTGCTCTTATATTTTTTGTTATGAATCTTTTGGACGCACTTTAGAATCAGAAGTTATAATCAACCACTACGACTATACATATAATTCATATATTTACCTTCACGTGGAATATACACGTGTGTCCAGCAAGGTCAATAAGCCATTTTACGGTTCAAATTGTAAATAAATCGTTTTACAAATGAATAAAAAATCAAGATATACGCTACATACAATCTTCCTCAATTGCGCAGGAATTGGATGGAGAATATAAAGATTTGATACATAAATGTGTTACTGCATTGAATAATGAACATATATGAATAGAGCTTGTTTGCTATGAATACATTTGTAAATTTAAATTAATGCTTTTGTGTATACTGTATTACCCGAGCACGAAATGCTTATGCTAACCTTTTTGTAGTTCTTTGCAAATTAAATCTTTAATATAGTACTTGAACACAATGCAATACCAAGTTTAACAAAGTCCATATTTTTATTCACTCATTTACACTTGATGTGCGTAGAAATGTGCACTCAAGAAGTGATAAAACCCATCCCTAATCAATGGTTTATAGCCTCAGAACAGACAATGCATGATTGACTAACGTATCGCCAATCAGCACTATGTATTCCTTTCCAACCGAGAAGACAATAACATCGAAATGCATTTATTCTCACTTTTATGCCCCTCTTCGAAGAAGAGGGGGTATATTGCTTTGTACATGTTGGTCGATCGGTCTCTCGGTCGGTCGATCCCATTACCTCCTGGTCGCAGGGCGGACACCATATCCATAGCGTCACGGAGGGGATCAAACCAGTTGCCTTCTGGTCGCTAGGCGGACACCATATCCATAGCGTCACGGAGGGGATCGAACCAGTTACCTTCTGGTCGCAGGGCGGACACCATATTCATAGCGTTACGTAGTGGATCGATCCCGTTACCTCCTTGTCGCAGGGCGGACACCATATCCATAGCGTCACGGAGGGGATCGAACCAGTTACCTCCTGGTCGCAGGGCGGACACCATATCCATAGCGTCAAGGAGGGGATCGATCCCGTTACCTCCTGGTCGCTAGGCGGACACCATATCAATAGCGTCACGGATACATTTTTGAAACTTGTTTATAAAAGTCCTTCCATATAGTAGACAATTTGTTGCTGTGTTAGATAGTCGATTTATGTTCACGAATGATCAGAGAAATTAATACACAAGTTTCGCTGTCTTGAGTGAAAACATGATTGAGTGAATTAATTAAGTTATGGTTATGGGGGATCATATGCGCGTAAATGTTTACATTATTTGTTAATTAAGTTACAGGTTTTGTATGAATTTACATAATCTTGGAATTAATATATTGTGACTGATGATCATTTGCTGAAGAAATAGATTATCAAATAATAACAACAAAGTTAGTTTTATCTTATGCTTTTTCATCGTTTGTTAAGCTTTTAACAGGGTTTTACGGGAGAAATGTACGCGAAAAATAACGTCATGACGTAGGTACCGGTTAAAAATTATTGAAATTGTTCATAATTATATTTTCTCTGTTTGAAACATTGAATTAACAGTTGTTTATCCTGACGTGTTCTCATAAACCGTATAAAAGCATATAATAAATCCAATTTATATTTAACTGGCATTAGTTATAGACGTCACTGACATTTCTTCGATTAAAAACTGTTCATTTTAACAAAGCACATTTGTTAAGGTCAACATGGAACAAGCTAACACTACACTTGCACGAGTTGCGAGCGAATTTGTAAATGCTATATAAGGACTCTATATGATGTACTTAACATGATTTAATTATATTTAAGAATCGGGATGCATTTTGCTAGATTTCCATATGTGCCGACCGTCGTGTATTTGTTGGCGTAAGATGCTCGTTTCATACTCGGTTTCATATTCGTCAAATGGCACAAACATTACCTTTCACGCTTTACACACTCTTCATTTAACGAGTGAAAACAAACAGAGAGTTAAAAATACGCGCAATTCAATTTAACATGCAATAGTCATACATATGAATATGTGTTAAAATTTTGTTTGTTTTCAGATATGGTTTTAGCGTGTCAACTAATACAATATATGCAACGAAACATTACTTTCCCACTGACGGAATTCGGGACCCACTGCCTATTAATGAGCATTAAGCCGCGCTCTGGGAAAACGGAGCTTAATGCATGTGCGTGAAGTGTCGTCCCATATTAGCCTGTGAAGTCCGCACATTTTAATCAGTGAAGACACTTCCCGCTTATGCATTAAACACTGGACTATACAGCCTAATATGGTTCGATACTTTACGCACATGCATTAAACCCCGTTTTCCCAAAGCGTTGCTTAATTGTATTAAATTAGTCTATATAAATCGTCAGATTCATATTGGCAAACAGGTATAGAAGCTTTCTTGTGTTGACTATTCTTTGAAAAAAAAATTCATTAAATCATGAGCCTCGCTCTGTGAAAATATAGTCAAACATATGTGCGTTTTGTGTCGTGCCTGATTATCATGTGCAGCCCAGAAAGGCTAATCAGGGATGACACTTTCCTCCTAAACTAGCTTTTTGTGAAGAAGAGGCGTTCTTTTAATAAAACAATTCCATTAGGGCCGACATTGTCGTCCCTGATTAGCATATGCCGACTGCACAGGATACTCTGGTACGACATTTAAGCCATAGGAGCTGACAGTGTCGTCCCTGACTAGCATATACCGACAGCACAGGATAATCTGGTACGACATTTAAGCCATACGAGCTGACAGTGTCGTCCCTGATTAGCATATGCCGACTGCACAGGATAATCTGGTACGACATTTAAACCATAAAAGCTGACAGTGTCGTCCCTGATTATCATATACAAACTACACAGGGTGATCTGGTACGACATTTAACGCACAGACATTAAGCTCGTTTTTTTTCAGAGCGAGGCTCAATTCATTCACAGAACCAGCATCTTTCATAATAGTCGTAAATGCATGTTTTCGTACTAGTAATATATTGACTAGATGCACACTAAAAGTACATGACTTAAAAGTGAAACAAATGGTACGAAATATGAAATATTCACAGGGGACGACACACATGGGAATAATACAATATTAATGTGCATAAGATGTAAATTTAAAATGACCCAAAACGACATGAAAGACGACTCTGTAATTTGTGTATGGTATGTGTATTTAAAACATAGAAATTTAAGTGTAATTTTTGTTTATGTTGGCATTTTCTATACTTTTTTTCAATGAGATGTCGCTTATATCGCCGAGAGAGTGTTTTGAAATTCAATCAAACCAACAACTTTGAGGATATATTTATACATTTAACGAACTGAAACTGATCAGATGAAGATCTTTTTTGGAAATCTGCATGTGCGTGAAGTGTCTTCCAAATTTAGCCTGTGCAGTCTGCACAGGCTAATGAGGGACGACACTATTCCAATTAACTGCGAAAATAGAGTTTAACACATGTGCGTGTAGTGTCGTCGCAGAATAGCATGTGCAGTCCACAAAGCTTTATCAGGGACGACACTTTCCGCCTAAACTAGATTTTCGTTAAGAAGAGGCGTTCTTTTAAAAAAAATATACCATAAGAGCTGACAGTGTCGTCCCTGATTAGCATATGCCGACTGTACAGGATGATCTGGTACGACACTTCACGCACAGGTATTAAGCCCGTTGTTTCAGAGCGAGGTTCAATTAATTACCAAATCAGCATATTTAATAATAGTCGTAAAAACATGTGTTTGTACTAGTATTTAATTGACTAGATGCACACTAAAAACATTACTTAACAGTATTTTTTTTTACAAAATATGAAATATTCACAGGGGATGACAAACATGGGAAAAATACAATATGAATACACACAAAATGTACATTTAAAATGAAACACATCGACATAAAAGATGACTATGTAATTTGTGTATGGTATGTGCATTTAAACATAGAAATTTAAGGCATTTTAACACTTTTGTTGAATGAGATTTCGCGTTGAAAGAGTGTTTTGAAATGTAATCAAAACAACACCTGTATGGATATATTTAAACATTTAACGAACTGAAACTGATCAGATGAGCATCTTTTTGGAAAACTGGGCTTTCTGCATGTGCGTCAAGTGTCTTCCCAGATTAGCCTGGGCAGTCCGAACAGGCCAATGAGGGACGACACTTTACGCATGTACTGCGTTTTCGCTAAACAAAGACATTCGTTGAACCTAAAATACTATACACGCGGAATGTCCACCTTCCCTGATAAGCCTGTGCGAACTTCACAGGCTTATCTGGAATGACACTTTACGGACTTTCATTAAGCCCATTTTCCCAGAATGAGGCTGTAATCTGCCATTGCACGTTGCCAACCCAGAAGGAAATCATTCGCAAACTAAATTCCAATGTAGAATGTATTTTAGAACATCTACAGACTTCTCGTAATTTAAGGCCAGCATGTAAACATGTATTGATGAGAAAGTAAAACAATGTATTCTACTCAAATCTTATTAAATGAATATTAACGGGAATTATTTAACATAAAAACAACAAAATAATAACTGCTAGCATTCTGCACACGAGTAAAAACGTGCACTGAGAAAAACGAAAAACGAGACGATAGAGCTACGACAAAAATGAATATATGAAAACAGTATCGTGCCTTAATGGAATGCACATAAGGCGGGTAACTAAGATTAATGCTATCTTATAAAAATCAGATACACTATTCGTCGTAAAATCCCCGCAAGCTCACGCACGTGAATAACAACGTTAAAAGTCTTGGCAAACGACTTTGCGGGAGAAAAAAACAATCCGACAGGCAACCCCACGTACGGATTGTGTCATTTCCAGTGCGGCGTCCGCTTAACGCTGCCAAAGGGTGTACGTCCTCTGCATCTCGTCGCACGTGTAGGAGGCGTAGCTCGGCACGCAATACCCGTAACGGTCGCTCAGGAGGAAATTTCCGCCGCCGGAAAACCTGATGCAGCACAGCGGCGAGTTCGATCCGTACTCCGTATCGCGCGCGCAGCAGGAGTCTCGGTAGAAGCCGCAGATCTGTCCCAGCCTGAAGCAGTTTTTGTTATGGAAGTCGCGGACAGCAAGAGCCGGTTCCGATATTTTGTCTTGTGATAGAGACGGCTCATTTTCCACGCCGACTCGTTTGGGATTTACTTTTGCGTTCCGGTTGTCCGGACTTTCGTTGCGCTGCTGTCTTATCTTCACGACGTCTCTGATGATAATTAACTTCTCGAGGGTTTCCACGAGATTTTTATTGGTGTCGCCACTAGCCTGGATGTTCTCGACTATGCGTATCGCTTCGTCGAGAGCAGCTGTACTCGGCCCACTGCCACCGCCGGAAATGGATCCAGAGAAGGCTCTGGCCATACCGTCGACATGAAGGGAACTTCCGTCTCTTAGCGAACTGCAATACATATATACGTGTTGAGAAGTGTATGTTCCTTTTTCTTGGAGTGTGTTGTTGAAAGAAATGAACACAACTTTTTTTAATTCAAGTATGCATAACTTGATTGAAACTGTTCTGTGTTATAAGACAAAAATGACTCAAAATAATAAAAAATAAAACGTCCTAAATGTTGAAAAGGTGACGAAATCGTGTCGTTTTTTTTGCTATTACAATTTGATGACCAACATGCTTGTTATACAAAGTATTATATTTACACAATGTCAATTTAATTGTTGACACAATGTCACCTTAAATATCCTTACTATATATATAAGCGGTAATTTCGCTCTAATTATTTTACACAACTACATCATTCGTGCAATATCTTGTTTTATTGCTATGTACAATACAAATATTGCAATATTTGACTTAATAAATGTTCAAAATTCAAGGCACGAGTTACAAGGCATATAATGATCCTCGTTCTGAATGCATCTGCGTCAATCGTCGAACCATATTAGCTCGTGCAGTGTGCACAGGCTAGTAAGAGAGAACAATTTCCCCCTGCATAGGATTTTTTTAGCCGTTTTTAAACGAAACACTCCTTCAAAGCAGATAATGATGTCTCTGATCAGCCTGTGCGGACTGCAAAGGCTGATATTGAGTGACACTTTGTCCCTTAATGCATTAAGCCCGGTATTTCTAGAAAGCGGCTCTGATGTACATGTACCTTGTCAGTGACTTCAAGAAATATTTCAGGCTTTCCTCGGACTCTTTATTCGCAGAAATATTGCCTAAAAATAATAAAATAATTTAATTAAACACATTTATTAGGCTATTGTAGTTGCGGAATGCCTTAGAGTTTAAAATTATTTAATAATCTTAAAAATACATGTAGTAATGCTTATTTTAAGATATTTGTTTAATCTTTAATGTATTTTATTGATTGGAGAAAGATGAATGACGATATGCAAACAGTGTTTTTTCATATTTAAAAATGAATAAACAATTGTAAAATTATAAATGTAATTTAAAACATCAACGACAAACAAACACACAAGCCACATTTAATTTCAAATCTAATTAATTAAAAAATCAGTCTGTAAGCAGGTAACAATATTTTCTCTTTCTACATGGTTTTAACCATATTAAGCACAAACAATCATTTGTGTTGCATAATCGACGTTATTTATATCGAGTGTAAACAAGTATTTAAGTATTATGTACATATAAATGGAATTTAAAGATATTTCATACGTAAACTAAACTAATTTCTCCAAATTCACAAAAAATAAAATAACATTAATGACCCCAACATTATATTATTTAAGGGACATTTGCACATATTTGGGCATTTTTGAAGTTGTCATTAAATATTAAAATATTTATAAATATAAAAGAGTAAACATAAAAACCAAAAAGATCGAGTAATAAAACTATAATAAACTTAACGAAATAAAAAAGGTAAAAACTGGGCTCGAACCACTGACTCTTTGAGTAAAAGTCAAACACTTAATCCAATCGGCCATCCGTGCTATCGAAGCAAGTGTATTTTATTCTTCTTTTAATAAGTTCTGGCAGTGTTTCTTAATTTAACGATAATAACATAACTCTCCAAATGTGGCAATAGTTCACGTAAGTAACGCTTTATAATTATCAGGTTTTTAAAAACGTCAAAATATTTATATAATTGATATTAAAGAGAATAGTAAATGTTCAGCATTACTGTTCTGTTTTCTCGCAGATATCATTACTACAACGAAAATTTGCGAATCTTAAATTTGACTTGTCAATTTTGTCCATTAACCAAAACTTGAAAAGGTCCCTTTAAAGTATACCTAAACTTTTCAAAGTTTAAAAATAAAATAAAATAAAACCTTACCTCCGAACAACATAAACGTTATTATCAACACATAACACGTGCTCCTTGACTGTGAAAACATGTTTCGTTGCGTCTTAATATACCAGTTATTTATGTTTGATTTGATTCAAAATCTCTTTACTTAACATCCTATATCTATTAAATACTGTGTTTTATAGTATGGGCTAATCAACAATTCGCACGATTATCAAGAATTTGTCGTTTGATTGCCTGTTCGTGCGCAAATATGATAAGACTTGTGTACATAACCAGAAGGCAAAATTTATTTTCATCTGCAAATATTACCAATTGAAATATTTTCGTCCCCGATAAACAAACACATCTCGTTTTGAGACGTGCAATTATTCATTGTGCATAATACAATAATCAAGGGTTCTTTTTTACGTTTGAATGTCCAAAGTCAACGTGACATAGACAACGCAAAACTTCACAGTGAGTCTGAAAATTGTTAATTATCTGAAAAACTTGTTTAATTTATTTTCTAAAGGATTCTTGTTAGAGTTTTGTAACCTCCATTTCTGGCAATTTCGGAAGTCGACTGCATTCACACGACACAGGCCTATATTCGGCGTAGTGACTACTAAAACGCAAGTGTCCAGTTGATATTACTAGTCTAAATTAACGAACCAGTGCCGAGACTAGCTAGACAACTATTGTGGCAGTATTTATAGTTTTCATATAGAGGATATTTGTTGGATTTAATGGATTATCGATTTTATTTTATTTTTGATTTTTTAACCACGAGTGAAATAAAATCGATTTTCCACCAAATCCAACAAATGCTCTTTATATGCTTTGCATACAAATGATTATAAGTAATTTTTCTAAAATAATGACGTCGCAATTTCATGAAAACGATGTCATTTCACAGTATTAATTTGAAAAATATCGATAAATGTCACTTTTAATTTCCACTGTTTGAAACAGTGATTATTAGTTTTAAATTAATAAAAAAACTTGTAATTCACTTATATTTCTTTATAAACAACCGGAAAGCATAAAATAAAATACAGCAACGCATATATATACGACATTATATAATTATTAGATTAAGAATTTACGAACACAATCATTGTAATTATATCGAATTCCACGGTTTCCTGCGGCCCCTATGGGTTGCGGGGCCCAAAGGCAGTCGCCTACTCTGCCCAATGTGTAATCTGGGACTGGTTGCAGCTGGGGCAAGGTTTGTCGTCTGCGCTTTGTGGGAGTACAGGGAGTTTCGAAAAACCATGCTTATGGACTATGAGAGCCTCGTTCAGCGAAAACTGGGCTTAATGCATGGTTGTAGAGTATCGTCCCAGTCAGAGGTAGGATGATAATTACGATTGTGTGACCAATACCAACACAATTTTTCTGCACGTCCGGGGCCGAATTGTGTTTAATAATAAATTCCGCTCGCATTCCAGCTCATCAACAAGAACGTCATCTGCGTTTATTTCGTATTAATATTCGCTCTATATCTCGAGTTTGCTCGCTACACATTTTTTTGCGGTGTGACATATGATCTAGTTACAGCTCCACTAAGAAGCGAATAAAGTCGAGTTATAATGCGAATTTAAATTTAATTAATGAATTTAAACAATTAATACATGCAATAACGGGTATACAATGTCGAAAAATACCTGTCTCGGCATGGGCGTCGCCATCTTGTTTATCACTTCATTACCCCAGCTGTAATTGGTCGAAATGAAGTTGCAACGATCTCATTAGTAGAATTCATCTTGTGATCCAAGCCCTTAGTGGACTTCAAGTATTATTTATTGACTTCGGCCACAACGAATGCTTCAAACTGTATGTATATTGGGTCGGATATAGCAATTCATGCTTTAAACTCTATGTATATTGGGTTGGATGTATCAATTCATGCCTTAAACTGTATGTATATTGGGTCGAATGTATAAATTCACGCCTCAAACTGTATGTATATTTGGTCGGATATATCAACTGAATTATTAATTAAAAAAACAACAAGTGGTGGCTTAAATTTATTTTACACAATATTGCGTATATGTTCATTTAAACTGTTATATGCGCTATTTGGATAAGCTGCATCATTTAGAATAATAGTATCCGTTTAATTTGAGAGAACCACGTGGTTTACAACATAGGTTGAAGTACCGCTATATATGATTTGTTTATTGCAAACCTTCTAATGACGTAAACCGCATGTCTAGATAAAAATCGTATATTTAACCGTTTGAGAATAAACTGCATCCCTATGTTTCTATACATGCAGCCAGTTACATTTCATCAGGTACGAAATTAACCGAACGTTTATATCAATATAGAACACCTCGGGCTAAGCAATATGATTTCCCTAACTAAATAATTTAGAATAAGGCGGCATACATAAGAATGTGTCGTCTTGTCGACAGTAAGCAATAACACGATCGCTTACGGCCGTACATATTTCATCGACAACAAACTATATCGAGTAACAATGACAATAATTTTGGTTTGTTGTTTTTAATTCAGAATTATACTAAAATGTGCTTTTTGCTCAGTTTTACATTAAAACACTTACACGGAGGATTGGTAGTAATGAGGTTGTAATACTATAGACCGTAAAAGTGTTTACGAAATATATTTCTTCTGACCAAACGTCTACCGACCAAACGTTAAAAAAACGCGTTGAAGTAAGTCAAACGAAAAACGACCTGATCATTATTATTCGTCTATGTTCTATACACCCGAATGCGTGTAAAATCTCTAGCAAAGACACGTATGTTGTATCAACTGATGATAATTTAGTAACCTTTGTATTATTGTTTTAGTGGAATGGGGCTTCACATGGTTCGATCGCTTAATGACTGACACATTATTTAAACCAGTTTCTGACACCAGTAATAGGAAATAGTAGACAACAGTTCGAAGTAGATATCAAAACCATCGCCATCGGCATCATCTGTGTTATTATTGTCAACATCAAACATCGAATATATAATGTTGTTCACTCATCAACAACATCAATTGGTTGACACCATTGCGAATTAGTAGGGAAACGCACGTTTAGCGTTCAAAACCAGAGTGTGTCACGCTCTGCGATGCATAAAACTGACGTTGGGAAATTCGGATCCGTCTAGATCAATCGGAAGTGCGCTGGACTGCATATTAACCGCGCTATGCGAAAACGTAATGTGTCGTCCTACACTAGCTTCCGCAGCCCATAAAGCCTTATTGGAGACGACACTTTCTACTGTTATTGTAGCTTTCGATTAAATGGAGTTGTTGTCGTAGAAAAACATTAAGCGGAAAGTGTCGCCCCTGATTAGCTTTTGCCCTGTACGGACAACACAGGCTAATCTGAGACGAAACGTTACGCAACGTATTAAAACACGTTTTGTCAATGCGCGAAACTACATATCCATTCTCTAATTGTGATTTGTCCGCTTTATTGAATTTTAAAGTCCTCAAACGTGTTTGTACCATCACATTTTTTTCTTATAGAAATCTTGCAATCCGAGCAGCACAAAAACGCGCACTACCATCGGTAAAACGAGTGTATAATATGTAACTGTATCCGTACATACGATAACTGCTAATGCTATCGGAAATAAATAAACATTACTGTTATAACACCAAGCGGTATAAAGAGTGTATGTTCATTAACAACCCAACTATTTTGAACGAAAAACCTTTTAAATGAATTTCGTATAAACGGACTTTTTTATTTAAAACGAACTTCACTTTCGAATGTTTTTTTTTAAGAAACACTTTAAATATTTTTTCAGCGGACGCTTTAATTATACCAGGACATCACGATAATTGTGTCTGTAATTGGTGGATTGAAATATTGCAAGGCAACTCTTCAACAAAATAATATGTTTGTAATACATTATGAATTCAAAAGAATTCAACGTCTTGCATCAGTTTTATGTGATCAAAGGAGCTTCGTTATCGAAAAAGTAGGCTCCATGGCATGTGCGTAAAGTGTTTTCTCAGATAAGGCTGTGCATTCCACACACGCTTATCAGGGAGGACACTTTCCACTTTTTTATTTATATTTTTAAGGAGGTCGCTTCTAAACGAAAATCAATCCTGGCGGAAAGTGTCGCACCTGATTTGCCGGTGCGTAAAATTATTTTGAATTCAAACTGTAATGAATATAATAATTGCGCAGGCTAATTTGGGACGACACTTAACACACATGCATTAAGCCCAGTTTTCCAAAAACGTTGCTCGAATAAACGTTAAGTTTAATTATTCACACAGCCATATACAGCCAATATTC
Organism: Dreissena polymorpha; assembly: GCF_020536995.1. Lineage (NCBI taxonomy): Eukaryota > Metazoa > Mollusca > Bivalvia > Myida > Dreissenidae > Dreissena > Dreissena polymorpha. The sequence continues at coordinate 68,974,342 of NC_068365.1, read as the reverse complement.
TTTTTTTCTATACCAAGGAAAGCGATAAATAACTGAATTAAAAACAAACAACTCATTATCGTCATTACACGACACGTCATAGGGCATACAAATATCACGTACTATGTTAATGTTTATTCAATGCAACATGTTGTCATTTCATGCCTCATTAACGTTGTATAAAGAGACCAAACACGTCCGCGTTTACCGCCTGTGTTCGAGTTGACGGACTTTCCCTTTGAGTTTGGCGTAGGATATTTGTTGTCGTTGTAGGTTTGTACCGATGGGGTATCTACTCTCACCGAATTTTCGGAAAAAGAGCTTTGCCATGTGTTCTTTTGCGCGCCGCCGGTGCTCGCAAGAGTGTCTTTAATTACGTTATTTACGTCAACATTTGATCCGTCGGAACCAGTGTTTGGATTTATGTTAGAAACTTTGAAGTCACGGTTATTTTGGACTGATGGTGAATTAGCATTATATGAATTTTGCCATGCTTGTGGTCCGCCTGCGTTTCCAATGGCGTCTTTTATTACTCTGCTGACGTCAACATTTGATCCTTTGAATTACCTGTGAATACTTTGACGTCATTGTAGTTTTGTATAGATGGCGTATCTTATTTGAATGCATGTTGCCAGCTCTATGCATTTCCTGCGTTTCCGGCGCTTCATCGCGTTTTTAAGAATAGTATTAACATCAATGCTGGATCCGTCTGGATTTGTATTGCTAGTGGAAACTTTGACGTCACGATAATTTTTGACCGAAGGCGTACCTCCTTTTAATCAACTGTGCCAGCTCTGTGCATTTCCTGCATTTCCGGCGCTTCCTATTGCGTTTATAAGAATATTATTTGCGTCAATGTTGGATCCGTCAAGGTTTGAGTTTGAAAATTTGACGTCACGATAATTTTTGACAGATGGCGACCTTACTTCGAAAGAGGTACCGAAAGGGTATTTTTGTTTTGTTTTCCCATTCCCAACATTTGCGAACGCGTCCTGGGAGATTTTATTTACCTCCACGTTAGATCAACCAGAGCCATAGTTTGAATTGCTGTTGGAAACTTGGACATCACGATAATTTTGGACCGTTGGCGTATCTGCCTTGAACGACTTTTGCCAATTATGTGCATATCCTATGATTTTAAGGATGGTATTGACGTCAATATTTGATCCGTCGGGGTTCGAACTGTTGGAAGAAACTTTAATGTCATGATAGTTTTGAATAGTCGGAGTATCTGTTTTGAAGAAGTTTCCATTCGACAACTTTTGCCATTTACCCTGTTTGTTTTCTCTAGCGTTCGCGAATGCGTCTTGCATTATTTTTGCGACGTCAACGTTCGAGCCGTCGTCAGTGTTGGAAGTGACTTTGACGTCATTGTAGGAATTGACGTCACTGTAGGACTTTAAGTTAGTGCTCGGGAAAGACTTGAAGAAGTCTGCGAAGTTCACAGAAAACTCTTGGTTCGTTTTGCCGGTCGCCAAGTTGTAGGCGCGCGCAACATCGCTTCGGTGGTCTTGGTTGGTGTACGAAGTAGTCTTAATGGATGCCGACTTGATAAGGTCTGCTACGCTGTCGGGAATGTTATCATTCGAGTTGCTTAAAATCGATTCTATGATAGAAGCAACGTTCGCGGGAATTTCTTGGTTGTTTGTTAGTTGCGTCAAGCTGCTAGTGACTTCCGGTTTGTTATTGAGACGCACTGAAGTCTTCCCTTGGTCAATGTCGTCGACAGCCTTCGCTAGGACGCTTATTGCCTTGTCGAGTTCCGCTTCATCGTTATCGTCGTCGACAACGCCTCCCCGCCTTTACGTCCGGTTTGATCCTCACTATACTTCTCCCACCCTGTTTGACTGCCATAGCGATCGCCATCATTTCGGCTGTCTTTAAGTGAACTGCAGCTTAAGTATGTAAAGGAAACATTATCACTATCTGTATGACATGCGTTTTGTTTCTCGCCTAATAGGTATAAGAGCTTATTGTATAAATAACTACTGAAAATTCATTATTGTTTGAAGACATTATTTTTTGTTCATTACGTGGATTGACCGATCCAAGAATTTAACACAAACACGTGGGAAAATGACGGACGCAAATTCTTCAGTTTTTCCTTATTTTGAATGACACGAATTAACGTGTACACGACAAAATCATTTTTTAACTACGAAATGTCATGCCAACAACATGTTATTAAGTACTGGTATACCGTATTGCTTATCATATATAAATATAGTTATTAGTACTTTCATAATCATTTTCTAAGCCTATTTTTTATAATTTAAAATTCCATGTACACTAAAAATCTACGAATATTATGTACAATATTTCGAAAAATAAAGTTAACACATAAACAATTGATATAACTCATGGCAAAAGCCAAAAGATCAACGCTAGATGTGGTTTGGTAACATTTCTTTAACGCGATAAAACATGTTCGTTGTTAGTGTTTGTGTCACGATATTGCCGTGAATTTCCGGCTACGATATCCGAACAATACGAGCGAACGCGAAATTAGCTTCGGGCAGCTTCGGAACACGACGTAGTTCTGCAGTGGTCCTATAATACTTACCCTAGCACTGAAAGGAGTATCGATTTTGCTTCCTGCGCGTCGCTATCCACGACTGCACCTGAATCTGAAACGGAAATAGAAACTATCTGAGCATGCGCAGTTGAATTTTAAGATTGAGAAGGCAACAGTTTTGTTAGATTTTCTGAATCGAGTTTCAAAACGATGTGGATTTATTGATAAAAAAAAATGTTTTTGTGGCATATTTTGAAGAGTTCAGTAATCACTTGACCCTTTTGAGACAATGTTTAAGTGTATAGAACATGTATAGGAATGTCCATCGCTAAGTATGTAAGTTTTTTACTGCTAACATATTTATTCCCCTTCCCCACTCCCTATCCCCCACCCCCGTGCTACCCTTTGGGCTATTCATCAAAGTAACACTTATACGGATTATAAAGTCAATGCATTTGAAAATAATAAAAAAATGACCAAAAAACTCTACGAGAAAAACCAACCGCATTGTTCGAGGGCTTAAACGGTTTTGTGTTCGCTGTTTTCTTAAAAAAAATTGAAAAAAGAAAACTGCTCCTAATAAGCGTCACTGTGTGCCTTGTGAGCAATAGCATTTGCACGGGATATCGAAGACGACATAGTAGTGTTTCAGCGATAATGATACAGTGTTAAAAATGTAACACCAATTATTCTACAAAAACAATTAACATTGTATATCAAAATGCCGAAAGGTGACCCTCGTATTTTAATTAAGGTGACGAGTTTCTGAGTTACAACATCTATCCAACATCTATCATGTTATGCAATAAAAATGGAAAGTAGCGTAATAAAACTGTGTTATGTGTTTATGTTGAGATATCGGTTTGTTATACGTATGTTTGCTAGTATTATGAATTGGAGAAGTTCCCCATTGTTCTACGAAAATGCCGGTGCGTTTTAATATACATAGTTCATAACACTAAACCTATTTGTTCAATACAATTAAAATCTTAACCGCACTTCCCTCAGCAGTTACCGATGCAATCATTAAAAAAATCTTTCCAGATCTGGACTAAGTATTGGTTTGCTATGTATTTTTCTAATTTAATGAAAATCAGTGCAATCTTCTACATAAACCGTCATTTCTTTATTGTACAGTGTTAAAGAGTCAATAAAGTAAATTGTCAATGAAATATCCATTGTATTATTCATTGTTCATTGTTTAAGAGTCAAGAAAGTAAAATGTCAATGAACTATCCATTGTATTACCTATTTTTGGAAAGAAAAAGAAACCCTTCCGCGTGACTTTTCGCAATGTTCTGCACATTTTAAATATTCATGAGTGCAAAAAAAATAAAATCAAAACCACGTAGACGTGCATAAGGCTACCTGCTTGTTTCAAGAAAGTGGTTAATTGTATAAAATACGTGAATTACATTTTTGTAAGGAAGCTAGTTAATAAATCACAAATGATCAACGATCTAGCAAAACGGGGTTTAATACATGTACGTTAAGTGTCGTCACAGGTTTCTCTGTGCAGTCCGCACAAGCTAATCAAGGGCGACACTTTTTGCGTAAGCAGGATTTTCTCTCAGAAAAACTGTCTTTAAACGGAAAAAAAAACACACACACATAAAAACGGACTGCACAGTGTAATCTGGTACAAAACTAACTCTAATGCATATAGCTCCGCTTTTACCGCGGCCCGGCTCAAATTTAAATGTTGTACGAGGCACGTCCGTTTAACAGTTATGCTGCGCTTTCTGAATCGCTAAATACTTATTGAATTTAGTTAAAGGGGCCTTTTCACAGATATTGGCATGTTTTGAAGTTTGTTATTAAATGCTTTATATTGATAAATGTAAACATTGGATCTAAAAGCCCCAGTAGAAAATCAAGAATAGAATTAAAAAAAGGAAAAAAAGGAGCCCGCAGCAGGGCTCGAACCAGTGATCCCCGGAGTCCTGGAGTAAAAACCAATTAGACCGCTCGACCATCTTGCAAAGTATCTATAAGTCACGTATTTTATACTTTATATAAGCAATCTTCGTAGTTTCACAAAACGTAACAACAACAACAGAACTCTCCAAATCATTCAATCGTTTCGCGATGCAACGCTTTATAATTTTCAGGTTTTTAAATCGTCAATAGATACATATATTGGCTATATTAGACCATGGTAAATGTTCAGTATTACTGTTTCCTCACAAATATCATAACTAAAACAAAAATTTGCGAATCTGAAACAACTTTTCAATTTGTCAATTTACCAAAACGTGAAAAGATCCCTTTAATCCATATCTGTCCGTTCATTGTCATATTAAAAACGGCGGTCATTTACAGTTTCGATATTAATCACCAAACTTCAATATGGTGACAGCAAAGAAGGAACTGGGATTTTGAAAGTAATTGTTATAATGTATTTTGTCTACTTTCATTTAGACTTTGTCAAATTAGTTCCATAGCTGGCACACGATAACGTCCGTTTTTCTGCGCATTCGCTTTAAACGGTTTTCATCAATTTACTGGGTTCATTATTTGTTGCGTGCATAATTATATCCGTTTGCAAGACATATGAACCCACAGGATATACTTACAATTTGATAAATTGTATTTATGTGTAACTTTACCTTGAGATTGTATTGTTCGATAAAAGTGTTCCTTGATTTGATTTTACGACAAAACAGTAATGAGGGTATTAGTCAATAACAAAACGTGCTACGTGTGAAACAATATGGTTACAAATCGTGTTAATGTCGACAACATATTTTGTAGGATTTAATTGTATCTACAAATGGGTGTACCGATTAATTAACTCAAGTGTATGTTGATATAAACATGTGCCAGATTGTCCGTATGGACACGTGCGTTTAATAAGTCAAAGAAGTCTTGCAAATTAAAGGTGTATATTTAAAGCCACATACATTACTCAAAATCAACAAATACTTCGTAAAATAAAGATACACCGTTAAAAATCAGTGTTACTTTAAGCGATAGCCACACTTTAAACGCTAGATTTGGCATGGTAACATAAATTCAACGAGATACAAAATGCTCGTTTTTATTATTTGTGAGACAATATATTCAATGTCCGCTACGATATCCGAACATTTACAAGCAAACGCAAGATTGGGTTCGGGCAGCGTCGGAAGCACGACGTTGTTCTCATGTAAAATAATTATTATTGGTGGGATATAAGTGTTCGATGATTTTGTCGGTAGACAGATCCGTGAATATTACACAAACACCTAGGAAAGTGACCGAAACCCATAAATGAACGTGTCTACGAACAAGTAAATATAACAAAAGAAATTCCATGCGAACGTGTATAGATAATATTACCGACGTTAATTGACTGACACATCTAAAATTTGTAATAATCAGTGAAGAAATGCGCAAACGATGGTTAAGTATTTGTTAGCTGTTTTGGTGGACCGACATTTCTCAGTTTATCAAACCTACTTCTAAATAGTGGACATAAAGTCCCAATTTTTCAAAACAATATATATTCTCGAACAATGGACCGACCGTTTACAGTTCCCAAACTCAGTTCCTGTATAGCGGATGATAGCTCGTTGTTTCCGAAATCTAAACATTAATAATGGACCGACAGTTCCAGGTTTCTTAAATATAATCCTGAATATTCAATTGATTGTTGCAAGCTCCTTAATATTTACCTGTATTTGGACGTAATGTACCCAGTTACCTAAAAATTGACTTGACTATTGGACCTATAGTTCCCAGATTCCCAAAATCTTTACGTGAATAGTGAACCGATATTTACAGATACCCAAATATTTATGAATACTGATATTACTTGGTTTTCATAAATTTAGCAAAACTAGTTAATCACCTTAATAGGTTGCTACTCAATTGGTTTACATCTTTGATGTCGCTAAGCTGTTACGAGTGTTAAATTTTCAATAAAATGTAATATACCACATCATGTTATTATTTCAATTGTTTTTTTCGACAACCGGATTTACTTATATGTTTGATTTCGTCTGTAAATGGGGGTTATTGGCATTTCCAAATGTTATATTTAAGCTCACTTATATTCTACCTTTATTAGCAATCAATTAAGCAGTGGGAATCCAAATATAACACAAAACAATTTCAACGTAAAGATACGAAATCATGTTTATTGTTCCTGAAAATATACTATTAAACACAAGCCAACAATGATTTAGAATTTTAAATTGATTTTGATGTCGTATTCTACCGAGGAAACGGTCTCGAAAGCATTCAAAAAGCCGTTGGCTTTTGATGCGATCGAGGTAAAATAAATAGGTTTCAACTAACTAACTAATTAAATCAAAAACATACAGTTCAAAATCTCAAGCAGCACGACGACGATACTACTAAGAAAGTTCATGACGAATACATATGTAAATTACACACCATTAGAAGAATAATTTAAAAATGAACCTGGCCTCCTCTTTGCCAAGCGCTTGCGTACATGCATATAAGCCTTTGGCATGATCGTTACGGCTACCAAATACCTCTTAGCGAAATGCAGCTGTCCATAACATAGGATTATCGCCATCTGTGCGTCACATCCCGACTTAATCCTTATCGATTCAACATGTGTATCACTCGCGTGTTTTACCATATTTAAAACACGAAGGTCTTTTAAAGGTGCCTTTTCACAGATTTTGGCATTTTTTAACTTATTCATTAAATGCTTTATATCGATAAATGTAAACATTGGATCGTAAAAGCTCCAGTAAAAAATCAAGAATAAAATTTAAAAAAGGAAAAGAACATTGCCCGGACCAGGTTTCGAACCAGTGACCCCTGGAGTCCTGCCAGAGTCCTGAAGTAAAAACGCTTTAGCCTACTGAGCTATTCCGCCGAGTACACTTCCTTGACGTATTTTATACCTTATATAAGCAATCTTCGTAGTTTCACAGAATTTAACGACAAAAACAGAACTCTCCAAATTATTCAATCGTTTCGCGTTGCAACGCTTTATAATTTTTAGGTTTTAAAATCGTCAAAAGATGCATATAATGGCTATATTAGACCATGGTAAATGTTCAGTATTGCTGTTTCCTCACAAATATCATAACTAAAACGAAAATTTGCGAATCTGTAACAACTTTTTTCAATTTTGTCAATTTACCAAAGCGTAAAAAGATCCCTTTAAGTTGTGAGTAAGCAAACAGCTTTCTTAAAGGAGTTTATTAATGAAACATTAGTGTTTTCCTTGCAAACATCCAGTGTCACGGAATGTTTCTTCCCTGCCTAGTCTGTTCGCACTCTGCCAACATCCAGTGTCACTGAATGTTTCGTCACTGCTTGGTCTGTTCACACTCTGCCAACATCCAGTGTCACTGAATGTTTCGTCACTGCTTAGTCTGTTCACACTCTGCCAACATCCAGTGTCACGGAATGTTTCGTCTCTGCTTGGTCTGTTCACACTCTGCCAACATCCAGTGTCACTGAATGTTTCGTCACTGCTTAGTCTGTTCACACTCTGCCAACATCCAGTGTCACTGAATGTTTCGTCACTGCTTAGTCTGTTCACACTCTGCCAACATCCAGTGTCACTGAATGTTTCGTCACTGCTTAGTCTGTTCGCACTCTGCCAACATCCAGTGTCACTGAATGTTTCGTCACTGCTTAGTCTGTTCACACTCTGCCAACATCCAGTGTCACGGAATGTTTCGTCTCTGCTTAGTCTGTTCACACTCTGCCAACATCCAGTGTCACGGAATGTTTCGTCTCTGCTTGGTCTGTTCACACTCTGCCAACATCCAGTGTCACGGAATGTTTCGTCTCTGCTTGGTCTGTTCACACTCTGCCAACATCCAGTGTCACGGAATGTTTTGTCCCTGCTTAGTCTGTGCACACTCTGTCAACATCCAGTGTCACTGAATGTTTTGTCCCTGCTTAGTCTGTGCACACTGTGCACACTCTGGCTTGGTCTAGAATGACACTTTACGCACACTTTATGCACATGCTTGAAGAGGTATAATTAAGATTGTACATTGGTCATGCAATCTACAGAAAAGTTAGATGCATCTCTAAATTTAATTTCGATAATATTGACGCTATGGAGTGAACGTTTTCTTTTAATGTGTAATATGGACAAATGCATGTTTTGTCATGAGCGATGTTATTATTGAATACAAACTTGGTTCAGGTACTAAGGTGCTTCGTTAATTGACTGACCCGATGCCACATGTACTCCCCTTTTGAAATGTCTTCAGTACCACCTAAAGGTTTTCACCATCAGTGGCTAGATATACTGTTTTTATATTGAACAATGTTTTTCGTAAGGGTAAAGTCATTTCAAACAAATACGTATTGTAATTAATATTGTATGCACGTCATTATTGTAAAGGCGTCGATTTTACACTGTATTTGAAACATCGCCTACATGGACTTCATCCAGGTCATATTTAAAAGATTTTGCACGTTGTTCGTTTGTATCTGTGTCTACGCGTAAACAACAAATAACAATGGATTCAAATGTCTATCTGATTTAGGGATAAACATGTGTATTTCCATTTTATGTTATGAACTGGTGTAAACGCTGTACGCTCTTGCATTTCATGGCATCACAAACAAGAATCATGCAAGGCGTTGAAAGATAGGAGCATCTTTATGAGAGAACCCTTTACTGCACTTTCGTCAAGTGGCATTGCAAATACCGCACAGGCTAATCAGGGACGATACCCTCAGCTTTATAGAAGGTTTTATTGAAAGAATATTCCTTCCAAACAAAATCCAATCGAGGCGGAAATTGACGTCCCTGATTAGCCTGCGCCATTTTACGAGCATGCATTAAGTCCCGTTTTCCCAGAACGAGGATCTAATAAAGCAGTATTTGACGCGTTAGCAAATGCAACACGTTTAGTCAGTTAAAACGGCTACGCAGAGATTTTATTGATATTTTCATTATTTTGCACACACTTTGTTTAGAAACTTTACTTTAATTGACATCAACTCAATACAGATCGTCTACATATGACGTCACAACTTGCATATTATGTAAAGAAACTCAAATAAGGAAAGGCATTCTTGAACAAAAAACACAACTAGTATTTGTTATTTTATTTAAAGAATTTGTTCTCAATGGCTGGAAAGTGAGTGGCATTAACAAAAAAAAGAAAGTTATAAAAGATTTAAAAGGGCGCAAATACCTGGCTCGGCATGGACGTCGCCTTTTTGACTATCACGTGATTACCCCCTCTGTGTAACTTACAGTAACAAGAAGTTCGTATCAGACCTTTAACTAAGACGATCGCAATCTGGATCAGCCGACGATTTATTGCATTTATTGTAAGTATGTTTTCTGAGGACAATTGCAAAAGGGTAAAACAAATCGATACAACATTTCACATATATAGTGATTATAACTCAAAGTCGTCCATTTACTTCGTCTGTTTTATACCCACACTTGTCACAGAAGATAAAAGCTTTAAAATTGCAAATTACATGCTTCGCGCGATAATCCATCGTTTACATGCTTGCCAAAAGAAACATTATGTGCAAAAACATACAGGTCATAATTGCAATATTTCTTGTCAGGTTTTTGAGCCGCGCTCTAGGAAAACCGGACTTAATACATGTTTGTATGAAAAGTGTTTGTATGAAAAGTTCTTGTGCAGTCCACACAGTCTAACTAGGGGCGACACTGTTCACCGCAACTAGATTTTCGCGTAAAAGAGAGTTCATTTAAACAAAATTTCATTGTCGATGTCAATTTTAATCATGACCATGCGACTCTCCTATATAAAACCATACATGAATAGAAATATAAGTAAATACACTTTTGAAAAATAAGTTTTAAAAATGTAAGTGTTTTACCTGCAAAAAACCTAAGATATTACACACGGGCGTTAATTAAGGCATTGATGCGGCCATAAATAGCATAAGCATAACCACACAGATATATCAATGCTATATTTCAATATGATAATTCAATGCAAAAAAAGAGGTAGTTCTCTGATTGCATATATATATATATATATATATATATATATATATATATATATATATATATATATATATACATTCAAACCGATACTACGTAGCATCGTTTAAACTATGTTTTATAATGTCTATGGAGTATGTACTTAATCGTGTTCCTTTATTATCAAACATACAGCCTTCATCTCGGGACTTTAGGTCTACACATATATAATCCCCAAACACATGTCGCTGAGGTTTTGTCTTGTATCAAGACTTTATCAATGGATAAATGTTAATCTTCAAAGGTCGACCTTTCGCGGTTTAGGAGTGAAAATTAGAATACCGTGAGCACGTTGATTGAACGAACGTTAATAGATCCTAATGACTATGTTTTTTCAAATGTAAGTCAGTTAATAATCTTTCGTGACGCATCAGCGCGATCTATTCACACTATGTACAATTAAGAAGAATAGCACAATCTGTCAAATTGTTTTAATTTTTGTGAACACTTTTCAGGCAAGAACAAACTTCCTATTACTTGATCCGCATAAGAATACCATGTTTAAAGGGGCCATTTAGCAGATTTTGGGCATGATTTGAAGTTTTTCAGTTAATGCGTTCAATTGGTCAATGTAAACATCGGAACTAAAGAGTTACAGTTTAAAACAAAAATCATATTAAAGAAATAAAAAAAGTAATTCAAACATGGACTCGAACCCTTGGAGTAATAGTATTGCGCTAAAAGCACTTGGCCACCCGTGCTTACGTAACAGTTCATGTATTGTATTCTTTAAATATCCAATACTCGTATTTTCACAAAATAAAACGATAACAACAGAATTTTCCAAATTATTCAATCGTTTTACGTTTGTAACGCTTGATAGTTTTCATCTTTTAAAATCGTCAAAAGATTCAAATAATGTTTGTATTGGTACATGTTAAGTATAACTGTTTTCTAGCAAAAAAGAACATACAAACAACGAAAATATGCAAATTTGAATAGTGTTTCCCGTTTTGTCAATTGAACAAAACGTGCAAAGGTCGATTTAATTTCTCATTGAAAATCAAAGATAGGTACTACGTAATTCGTATATCTGCGGTTACGCATAGCACGAGAAATTAAATGACTTGCTTCGTTGATCTTGTTTTGTAATACACGTGTTTATATCTAGTTTTATGACTTAGATTGTGTTAACATGGTAACATTTGTGATAGAGGCGGTGACCGTAGACACGTTTTTCAATTCTTTGACCTGTACGAATTTTCGGCTAAAAAATGATGTTATGATCATAATTGAGTTCAAAAACATACACGACAAAAACCTTTAAAAGGGACTTGTTTACATATTTTCGTTTTTTTTTTAATATCATTAATATATTTTACTAACAAAACTGTACTATTTGGAACAGCTTTAAAATATTTATAATAAAAAGGAAAACTTTATATAATTTAATGACCATGTTCTGCGGATAGAAGCCAGAACCTTCGAGCTAAGTCGAAGCCATTACACCAAGCACGTTTTCAGCATGTACAGTACTGTTCAAACCGTACGTTGGCAATCCCGCCAGTAAGGTAACAATAGGTAAACGAACGCTTCAATGATGATTAAAATAACAATAACTATAATACGTAATAGTTTTTGTCTGCGTTCTTCCGCGGTAATCCTACATTTCATACATAAAAATGCAACCTTTTGACGCAGATTTAACAGTGATTAAAGCTGATATTTATCAGTCAACGAAAGTCCTGTGGTCGATTGAGTTATTTTATAATTTGTGAAAGTCTTATGTGAAGATCTTTTATTCCATGATTCCACAAGAAAAGTATGGATACAAAGCATCAAAGGGCGTCGAGAATTTCGGTGTAAAAGGCGCTCAATGAAGTTACATGGAACGATTTTTTTTCTACTGTAAATATTAATTTATTGGCCGATTATTTTTAACAACATAGAAAAAGATACTGGTATAACCATTATCTATGATTTTGTTTTATAACCCCCAAATAACCATTATCTATGATGTTGTGTTATAACCCCCAAATAACCATTTTTTATGATTTTGTGTTGTAACCCCCAAATGTTCCATAGTTCATTTTATTAACATTGTTTTCCTTTTTTAATGGCACCCGTGTGCAATTTTCATTAATGGAACAGAACTGTGTGAGTTTTAAAAAATCTGCTTCATCTCACAAAATGCGCATGGAGAGTGTCACCTAAAAAGTCCATACCAAAGGGTCCATTCCACCTGGATAGTAATACGTGTCGCGCTTCGCGCTCTATATGTGGTTCTTTAAAAAAAAACACCGAGGAGTGCTTGACTCTAAGGAAACAGGTTGCTGGGACACAGCTCCTTCTTGATAAGCGGCTGCTTCCTTTATCACAATTCATTGTTACAATCAATAATACGTGTCGCGCTTCGCGCTCTATATGTGGTAGGGATAGTATTAGGCCTATGATAGACAGCCATAAACAACAACAAAAAAACATGCAAAATAGATGTGTTGTTAACATTTATTTGTTGATATAAAAACACGTGAATTGTGTATATATAGCATATCAGGTTTGTATTGATTATACATGTACATCAGGTTTATCATGGGAGGCTTAGAAAACAAAAAGCACGAGCCATGGCGAGTGCTTTTTCGTTTTCGTACCGAGCATGATAAACCTGATCTATAATCAACACTAACCTATTATTCTATTTATCCAACTTTTTATTCAGTTAAACATTTTATTTAAACAAAATTAATTTAACTGGGTAATTTCGCGTTTTCATGAGTGTTTGTCGTACTTTGATAATGACTGTATTGTTACCAATTACAGTGTATTACTCCGCGTTCCAAAAATAACCACTGATTAAATATTCATTTTTTTAAATCAGAATATCGTTATGTGACAAAGAGTCGTGCGTTATTAATAACAATTTTATTCATATTGAATTGCAAATCTAAAAGTTTTATAACATCAATTTACCATTTAGTCGTTATATACAAGGAACTACATTTGCTTACAACGTAGCCTAACAACGTAGCACGTGTCGTTGATAATAGATGAAATTTAATAAACGGGGCTTTAATCAACCGAATTCGCTGTAAAAGTGGGATAAAAGAAATTTAAGAGATGTAAGAAATTTTAATTAACGTTGTCACCACGTGAAATCCATTGATTTTAATAAAAATGCGCAACGTTGTATTTAGTTCGCATTAAAACGCAGTTTTTTTTATTCTATTTAAAATAATATAAAATATATAATAATATCATATATATATATATATATATATATATATATATATATATATATATATATATATATATATATATATAAATGAATATATAAATAAAATAAATAATATATATAAAAAATGCTACCCGCCTGGGAATCGAACCCACCAACTCCCGATCACACGGCGGACACCTCATCCACTACACCACGGCGACGATTGAAATTTCAAAAAAAAAGTTAACTATTTATATAAAGTTTTACCGGTTCGCGTATTTGCCCAGTCCCTGTGATCTTTAATTAGTGCCCATTCCATGTGTTTAGCTATTAATTAAAAGAATTAACTTTGCATTATTGGCAATAAATGTTGTAATAAATATAATAGACACACATGTAGTACTTATTTAAACTAATCAACACAAAAAATCACCACTATGCAAGATATTCTTTAAACAAAAATATATACATTAATCCGTACAATAAGTGCTCCTCCCATAAGCGAAAAAAATGCATAACATACTAGTCGCCGCTCTCCAGAGCGACGCCAATGACATATACATACTAAATTGCAAACAAGCATGAAGCGCCTGTAGTCGAACCAGTGTCCGATAAGTCCGTTGCAATTACCCTGGTGGTCTGAAGTCTGACTTACTTATAAATAATTGGCTCCGTTTTTAAACAAAAGTCTGGGCTGATAAAACTAATCAATCCGCGCTTTTCGGAAACAGGGTTTAATGCATGTGCGTAAAGTGTTTTACCTGATTAGACTGTATAGTCCGAACAGGCGTATCAGGGTCGACTAACTAGGCCAAAACTGAAGTTTCGTTCAACAGACACTTCCTTTTAACGACAAAAATCATAAAAACGGAACGTGTCGTGCCTGATAAGGCTGTGCGGACTAGTGTTACAACTCGACTTCTATCACGCACATTTTAATATTCTGAATTAAAACACACACAATTATATTCCCTCAACGTTGCTATTCGATATAGTTAATGGACGCTGAAATATGTACGGCCTGAAGCGATCGTGTTATTGTGTACGGTCGACAAGACGCCACATGTATACGTATAACGTCTTTTTCGCAATCCCTAGTTAGGTAAATCATATTGCTTATCCCGAGGTGTTCTATTTTAGTGTAAACGTTTAAATCTGGTTCATGTCAGATCTGATGACATTTTACTGACTGCATTGATTGAAACATAGGGGTGTTGTTCATACTGAAACAGTGTACCATATATTGCAAATACATGTATTAAATAAAGCACTGTTTCTAGTGTTTGAAGTTAATACAACGTTTAAGTTATCAGTTTAAGAATACAAGACTTCAAAAATGCAAGAAAATATGCTTGTTTAGAAATAACTTCTTAGTTGTAACCTATTTATTTAAGTACAATTGTGTTTAAAATGCTTTCTACTTATTTGAAACGCTCTCGAGTCTGTTTCCTGGGCCTAGAGCCAGTACTTGGTGTTTTGGGGGAACGCTCCCAAAATGGGGATTAAACCCAACACTGAGACGAAGGTCGCTAGGCGGACACCATATCAATGACACCACGGCGACCTTGACACTAGTTTATTTTGTCCGCGGATTATATTTCCTAGTGTTTGCAGAGGGAGGAATGTGCTTACGCCAATACGCACCAGTATACAGAAGGCAATAACGTACGGACGTCACGTTATATATGTATACATGGGATTGTTAATGAAGTCGCTTCCAAATTTACCGACATTAGCACGTATAATTAAAGAACTCAATAAACAACTGTATGATTAAATTTCACAATTTGAAGACTATGCGTTTTTCAGGTAACATACTTTTTTACCGTTATACGTACATAGGAAACGTTGAATATTTTAAAATGAATATTTACATTCCGCAAAACGATATTTGTCTGTTGATCGGTTACGAAAATATTTCAACTGGTAATATTTGCATATAATGATACAATTCGCCTTCCGGTTATGTACAAAAGTCTTATCATTTTTGCGCGTGAACAAGCAATCGCGATAAAGGTCTATATAGTCGTGCGAATTTTTATTAGCTCATACTATAAAAACGCAATGTTAAAAACAGATAGGATGTTGAGTAAAGAGATTTTTTTAATCAAATTTAATAGAAATATTTGAGTATCAGGACGCACCAAACATGTTTTTTAAGCCAATAAGTACGTGTTCTGTGTTGATAATAACGTTAATGTTCTTCGGAGGTAAGGTTTTATTGTTATTTCAAAAGATTTTTATTTAAAGTTGAAACAGTTTATGCAGAATTTCGAATATACCGATGGGTCGAGAAAGTAGATTTAATTTTTGTGAATTCGGACAAAAGTTTTTAGTTAATTTATTTAGCAAGCTTTTATTTTTATTGATATTGGTATTTATTTTTAAACCAATTGAGTAGACCATATTTAAATTTTGTCACTTATAAAACATGGTTTGTGCAGTTAGCCATCATCAAACATATAGAACGTACACAAAACTGTTGGTATAAACATATTTATTCAAGAATGTGTTTAACAACATAAGTTACACGCATCTAAAGTGTATAGGATTGGAACGATAGCAAGGCTAGAAGGGTTCCATTCCTCAGTAGTATATTTACAAATATAGTGGCGGAATTTGCATTTTAAACACAACACATTTGAATAATCATTCGAGTTTGAACACGATTGTGAGTATGATTGGAACCTTTGACTGTTTTATAGAAAAGAATGAGTCTGTTTTTGGACCTTATTGTGCCAAGAGTTTCCCAACCAATTTCGTTAGAAAGTAATCTTTAGGACACAAGTCGGGTACAGCCGGAAACAATGCGGGCAGCTTCAGTTTGAATTTATCTAAATCATTTTTTCATACATAGTACAATTATCCCATACAACACCTGCATAATCTAGAATAGGTCTAATAAACGTAAAGTTAGTTATTTCAAGTGATCGTCGGTCAAGGCGACAACGAAGCTTTTTAAAGGTTGACACGTGACCAGGCCTTTAATTTAATACACCCAATGTGTTGATGCCAAATTCCATCATTTGACAGAAAAACGCTTAAATGCGTGGGAATATTCACTGCGGGAATCGGAGTATCGTACATATGGATTGGAGTATGATAGGATTTGTCCCTCTAACGTGATATAACAAGTCATTCTGACTTCAATGGATTGAATTTAACCAACCATATATCGGCCCATTTTGCAAGTTTGTGTATATCGCGTTCTTAAACGGCGGCTGCAAAATATCGACGGTCAACACCCGCGAACAAAGTAGTGTCGTCTGCAAATAAGTTTATATGAGCTTGAATGCCATTTACAATGTCCTTTATATATACAAAATAATAATAGGGGACCAATAATGGAGCCATGTGGAACTCCAGCCTTCACAAAACCGTTTGAGCTGTAGATAGGGACCTTTGTACAGACTGATAATTTAATTGATATATTTGCATTGAAGCGTAGCGTAATTGTTAGCTTGTAGACATTTAAAATCCATGAAGAGTTTTACCATTTTGATTTTGTTTAATTACTGAACAATCAATTTGCAGTTTGTAAAAGTGATTGTCAAATAAATGTTACATCATTCGAATAGTTAAATAACAAGATAAAGAACTTTAAACACACAATGAACAACTAACACTTTTGTTCTGAAACTCAAAAACAAAGACAACGACAAAGACAAGATTTAACAAATATCTTTAAAAACGCATTATTTCATGCGATGACTTTATTAGATTGCTTGGAGTTTTGAAGTCAACAGTATTTGCTTGATATTTCCTATGCGTGCAATGAAATTGAGCTGCGTTCTGGGAAAACGGGGCTTAATGCACAGGCACAAGGGAGTCAATCAATATTAGCATGTGTTGTCCGAACAGGCTAATCAGGGACGACACTTTTTGTTTGTACGTAATTTTCGTTTAAAGGAAGTTTGTCTCATCTAAACGGAAATCCAGTCGTGTTGTTAAGTGTCGTGTCCGATAAAACTGTGCGGACTACACAGGCTGATCTTGGATAAAACTTTAAGCACGTGCATTAAGCCCAGCTGTCACACAACGAGGCTCAATTATTGATTCAATTTAAGGTCTCGTGTCTGCGGACAAAGACTCCGAAGAAAGCGTGAAATATTTCCTGAAGTTACTGACACGGTATAGTATATTCATTGTCACACTTGTCTTTAATTATCAACATTCGTTAATAGTCAAATAGCGTACAATTTCTGTATTCATTGTAATAATATATGCTAGTGTATGTTTATTGCATTTAAATATAGTTATCCAAGCGCAATTTTCTCTTATAAATCGTTCTTTAGATTTCCCGCATATACATCAAGTACTGGTTCTAGTCCCAGTAAACGGACTTGAGTGCGTTACAAATACGCCTTATGCTGTCTATGCAATCGAGTTAAAATAATTATATGCATACACACATTCAAAAACATTTAGTCAAGTTCATTCAAAAACACACTCAAATAATTAGCAATAGAACCATCTCAACAT
Source organism: Dreissena polymorpha (assembly GCF_020536995.1). Classification (NCBI taxonomy): domain Eukaryota; kingdom Metazoa; phylum Mollusca; class Bivalvia; order Myida; family Dreissenidae; genus Dreissena; species Dreissena polymorpha. The sequence goes on along the minus strand of NC_068365.1, from coordinate 68,956,249 downwards.
GGAAATATGTATTCCCAAAGGAGATTATCAAGATGGTGACGTCCATGCCGAGGTAGGTATTTTTCGCCATTTTATACCCTTTATTACTTGTATTAATTTTCTAAATTCCGCTCACTTTCCAGCCATATTTGCAAGAAAGTTACTGGCGTTTGTTTCATCGAAATATTCGCTCTAGAATTCGACTTTACTCGCTGCGAAATTTCTTAGTAGGATGACCTAATTAGGGCTCTACTTAGAAAATTTGCGGTGAGTAAAGTCGATATATAAAGCGAATGTAAGTACGAAATAAACGCAAATCACCTTTTTAGTAATATGGCTGGAAAGCGAGCGTCATTTTAAAAAACAAACATAAGTAATAAAGGGTTTAAAACGGCGAAAAATAACCGTCTCGGCGTGGACGTCGTCATATTGACTATCACGTGATAACCCCATCTGATTCCAGTTCGCTCCGAGACGGAAGTTCCCCTCATGAAGACGGTATGACTAGAACCTTCTCCGGCGCCATATCCGGCGGTGGCAGTGGACCGGATACGATTGTCCTCGAAGTAGCGATACGAATAATTAAGAATATCCTTGCCACTGGCGACACCAATAGAAATCTCGTTGAAACCCTCGAGAAGATGATCAACCTCCGAGACGTCGTGAAGAATAGACAGCAGCGCAACGGAAGTCGGGCGGACGCGGACCTGAATTCAGAACGAGTCGGCATGGAAAATGAGCGGTCAATAGCACAAGGCCAAGACTCGGAACCGGCTGTTGCTGAGCGCGACTTCCATAACCAAAACTGCTTAAAGCTTGGGCATATCTGCGGCTTCTACCAAGACTCCTGTTGCGCGCGCGATACGGAGTACGGCTCAAACGCGCCACTCTGCTGCATCAGGCTTTCCGGCGGGGGAAATTTCCTCATGAGCGATCGTTACGGGTACTGCATGCCGAACTACGACTCCTACACGTGCGAAGAGATGCAGATGATGTACAAACTTTGGCAGCGTTAAGTTGCCGTTGCACCGGAAATGACGCAATTTATACGTGTTGGCGCCTGCAAGGGCGGTCTGTTGTTTTTTTCTTTTGCAAGAGTGTTTGACAACACTTGAAACTTTGTTCTTCACGTGCGTTAGTTTGTGCGGGGTTATAACAACAACACGAATACTGTATATGATTTGTGTTCACTTACTATTTAATGTAGAACGCTCTTTATTATTGTGTTGTTTGAATTATTATGAAAAATTAATTATTGTTATAAATATTGTAAACTCGTCATTATTCTGTGAGATGAATAAGTTATGTAAAATTGGTTTTATTCTTTGACATTAACAGGCTCTGTAAAATCGTGATTAATCTGTGACATGAATAGGTTATGTAAACAAATCTTGTTTCATTACTTTCGTAGGTTTATCGATCATTAAAATTAAGATCGCAACGAACAATTGATTGTAATGTATGTGTGTTGTTTTTAATTTTGTTGTGTTGTTTTTAATGTTTGTTGTGTTGTTTTTAATGTGTGTTGTGTTGTTTTTCTGTTTGTTGTGTTGTTGTTTATGTGTTTTTACGGAAGGGGGCATGATTAGAATTCAACGAATTTACGTGTTAACGAACTTGTATGTTTCTTAGACATGAAATTTTATGTCGTATTTCATATTGAATGCAAAAGTTTTTTTCATTTAACTCATGTACGTTTAGTTTGAATCTATTAAAAAATATACTAAGAAAAAAAGTATTGTTGTTGTCCAAATACCAAAATGACGCCTTGACGTTGTTGAATACGCTGATGACGCCATGATTGTTATTGAAGACAATGATGACGCAATGACTGTTATTGAAGACGCTGATGAAGCCATGACTGTTATTGAAGACGTTGATGATGCCACGACTGTTATTGAAGACGCTGATGAGCTATGACTGTTATTGAAGACGCTGATGACGCAATGACTGTTATTGAAGATGCTGATGACGCAATGACTAGTGCTGCAACAATATACCGGTATATCGGTATATATCGCAATACGCAATCCGCATATTGTATTGCGATACGATTTTCATCATACCGGTACGAAAATTTTACAAAAATTCATACACATTCCGTCCAGAAAAGCCATCCGAAATAACGATATCAAGGTAAACAAAGCAAAGCGGTGTAAATGAATTTTTACGTAAAAATAGCATTCTAAAATTTGTATTATACGGAGTAGCGTTGTTACATGGGAGCATTCGTTCGATGCTTTTGAACAGATTATCGTTAAATTAATTGCGCACAACTGTGAATGTTTCATTCGATTCCGAATTGAGCATTTTTAATTTGTAATCCGAATTTCGGAAACACACTTCCAAATTTTAATGCTTACGCGACAATAAAAAAATATCGGCAAATAAAAAGTGCTTTATCCTTTGTCTCAATAAAAAACGCGCGAAAGTTATGCAGACATGTAGAAGGTCGCATGGAAAGTAGGGGTGTATTTTGTGTTGTATAAAAACGGGAACATCACATCAGGCGAATTTCGCGTGTTCAGTGAAAACAAAAACGTCCCGATAGGACGTTATTTCATCACATCTTTAAATAGTAACAAATGCCATAATGTTTTTGATACTTAAGAAAATTTGCGAATGTTTGTGTTTCTTGTTATTCTTGAGCACATTTATAGTTAATATTAACCAGAATTTGTTTTAAAACTGGAGTATACGGGATTAGCGGGTAATTGGCGAGTTATAATTCTGATACAAGTTAGCAATTTATTGCGATATATTGCGATACGGGTTTTTGTACTGACAATATATTGCAATACGGTATTCGGCGTATTGTTGCAGCACTAGCAATGACTGTTATTGAAGACCCTGATGATGCCATGACTGCTATTGAAGACGCTGATGTCGCAATGACTGTTATTAAAGACGTTGATTATGTAAAAATAATCCCCGTTCTCGGGGCATTAAGCCCCGTTTTCCCAGAGCGAGACTCATATAAATCAAACATGACTATTGATGCAAGATTTGAAGTGATGCTAAGACTTAATGAGTATTGTATTGTCTATTAATCAGTTAAAACGTCAGTTAATTTTAATTACGCCGGTTGTCAGATTGCTGTCGGCCATTGCAGGAGTCTTCGAAGTTGTTCTTGTCTGCGCTTTGTTAAACACTATACAGGGTGCAGCATCAATGGGGTTTTCAGGGGTTTGAACACGGGTTAGACAGAATGCAATCAACCCGTTTAGAACTGTATTTTTGCAAATATCTCAAGGTATTGAAATACATTTGCAAAGATCTATAATGCATAAAAGACAGTTGTTCTTGAAGTGTGTGCCGATATCTTGCTGTATATGAATACATCCTTGAATACGTCTGACATTGGTCATAAAATTTTACGTTCAGTGAAACATATACGGCCATTAACCGTGTACAACTTATGCAGTTACAATGAACAAGAACACATGCTTATTAAATACAGTAATTCTGATGTATTTCACATTGCCATAAGCAGCATAAAAATCGGTCTTTTATTTACTACCGGTAGTTGAAATTCTTAAGAACATTTGTTTAAAAAAGTTATTTGAAATAAATCACCTCTTACCGTCGTGATAAATCCTATAAAGTTAAAAAGTGGAACCCCAAAAAGTCAATGTATGTCGACGGAAATAAAGAAATCGAGTGATAGCCTAGCAGTTGTTTTCATTCAAAAGTACGTTTCCGCTTATTTAATTCATAATATTGCCAGTAGGGATTTATTAATTATTTGTGGAATGTCAAACTGCCAAACGCCAACATTATTGTTAAAAAAACGAGTAATATCAACATATATTTGAAATATTTTAAACGGCAAAACGATATCACTTTTTTTTTCAAACGTGTTGTTAATACAAATAAGTGTTCATACTTGTTTGGAAATAAGGATCGGACGATACTCGACGTATTTAATACAATAACAACGTACAACTCATCCGGGCTCGGTTTCATTTGTTGACTATTTAGCAAGAAAAGGAAGCACACATGTACCAAGTAAGTAATCCTTAATTCATTACACTGATACATCAAACAAGTGTTTGAGTTTTTAACACGCCAGCTAATAGGACATGGGTCCCGGATCAGAGGGGGTAAACACGAGATAATCAAGATGGCGACGTCCATACGGAGGCAGGTATTTTTCGCCGTTTTTAAACCTTTTATGACTTATATTAATTGTTTTAATACCGCTCACTTCCCGGCCATATCAACAAGAAAGTTACTAGTGCCTGTTTCGTGTTAATATTCGCTCTATATCTCGAATTTGCTTGCTGCGAAATTTCTTAGTGGCATGAACTACCGGTAATTTCAGCTCCACTAAGAAAATTTGCGGGGAGTAAAGTCGAGATATAAAGTTAATTTTAATACGAAATAAACGCTTATCACAGTTTCACTGATATGGCTGGAAAGTGAGCGTCATTTTTAAATCGAAAATACAAATACAGCGTATAAAACGGCGAACAATAACTATATCGGCACGGACGTCGCCATCTTGACTATCAGGTTACCCCCTCTGCGGATGCTGTCCATTGAACGATAGTGATTGGTAACAGATTCGTTTCATCAGTGAACACGCTTAAAGCCACATCTGAACAGTTAAAACAAAAAAGATTGTAATACATATTCGTAGTGGTTTCCGTACAACTCTGTCTTCAGCGTATGGCAAAATGACGTCATTGTATTGAGCAAATGTTAACAGCTCTGATTTTCGTTCGTTCGTTTTATGACGAGATTTTAGGCGCGAAGGTTTATGTTTATGCCGTTGACAAAGATGAAAGCAATTATAAGACGACATCTTACCGTCAGCGAATACATGACGGTTAGACACGCATGCAAATTCATTGTAATTTTTCGGAAATATCATTCACTGATGACATTTCAGTTCTATTCTGTCAGCATTTTTGCAACTAAGGCTTACTTGCTCGATAGTAAAAACATTGATAAAATATAGAATAATTCAACTTGATTTTTAAATAATAATAAATAATGTTTTAGTACATCATATAGCGACCTTATACTGCTGTAAGAAATGCCTTCACAACTCATGTAAACAAGTGTATATTTAGTGTGTACCTTGCGTTTCCGAACATTACCGTGAACACTGTCATTTTTAAATAATGAACAATTTTTATTCGGAGATATATCAGTAACGTCCTTAATTAATATTGACAATTTAAGAAAACTTGGATTGTGTTATGCTTTTCTGTGGTTTACGGGGTAGTGTCAGTGATTTGCAACTGTTAATTGAATGGTTCAAACGAATTCAATATCAATATTAATATTATCAAGAATTTACACTGTTTTAATGTTAACAAAGTTATGACGTTATCGTTCGTGCATTTCTCCACTTAACCCTTTTAAAACGTAAAAACGATGACACACCATAAGGGATTATTGTATTGTTTTCGATAAATTATATATTTTCTTCAACAAATGGCCATTAATCCCACTAATCCTAATATTCTTATTCCAATCGTTATGCAAAATGTTAAATATTAACGTTTAGCTCACCGGTGACATCCGTTATCCAGCCGTAATACGCCGGCACTGACCCGGTGATGCTAGGGACGACAACATGCAGGCAGTTGTCGAACCCGAAACTGAGTATTCCCAGCAGCTCTCAACTTCCGGCCCCCCGCCGACACACCAGCGGACCGCCAGAATCACCATGTTTGGATCAGACAGTTTGGTTTAGCATGTACTTAATTGAACAACAAAGTAAGCAACAACAACAATACTTACTCCGTAATTAATATTATACAAACTCATTGTCGACTGCAGCGCTAATATGCAGAAAAGTTGGCATATGTGTGACAATAACCATACCCATTATTATTTGAGTTGTTTTTATGAAACAATTCAAAGGATTCACCATCAAATATGTCTTCGGTCTCTCTGTACCCAGTAACGTAGCAAACAACGTCAACATAAGCGTCAAATACGGTCGTCGCTCACGTCGCCACCCCGCAAACCGAAAGTAGCGGTGATGGAAGGCACACGTGGCGGGTATAGTTGGAGAGGAGGGCCGGATTTTCCAGTCGCAGTATCGCGATGTCGGTCGTAGGGTTGGACTCGTCTATATATCCAGTCTCTGCAAACAATATAAATATGAGTGATAGTAGTAACACGTGTACGGACGTAATTTTCTCAAAAGGCATGTACAGCATGACCCTTATAAATGACTCTTATTAATTCAAGTTAAATTATTAAAATTTATTTAAGCGCCTAGTTATAAAACCCTTTATGCAAGTTAAATAATAACCATTAAGTTCAGCTATATCTATACGACTGCTATGTTTGGTGTTGCAGCACTACAATACTTTACCGTATGTTTGATGACCCGAATTGTCTACATCCCCAATCACCGGAAGTGAACAATGAGGCGACGCCGAGTACGACTGTATATTCTGTATACGAAGGCAGCCTGTTATATTAAAATATAATAAAATAAAATAACGAGCAACCCACATTGCAAAACTTTTAATTCACATTTTGTTCTTATAATTAACTTACAATTATTTTGGTAATAACCCTACAACTCTATATGTGCAGGCGTTTAATGATTTTGTAAGTTAATTAGTCAGGCAATTCATCAACAAAAGCACACACTATTTAATAAGAATTATAATCGGCGCTTTTGTTGTTGTTCATTTTTATTTAAATGGCATTAATTATTTGATATAATTGAATCATTGAACAGTTCATGGATGATTTGCGTTTTCATTTTGCCTGACTGTCATGAAATGTGAAGCGGGTGCGTTACACTAGAGTGGGTAATCACATGATAGTCAAAATATTACGTCTGAACTCTCACTTTCTTAGGCAAATCCAAAAATGACATCAAAAACTGAACATATCGAAAAACGTGATTTTATCGCCCGCATCGCTTGTTCAGCAATATAAAGGGAAACTAACTAAACAATGCGTGTATAACGGGCGAAAAGGGGCGTGTTTTTCATATCTAACTTTGTGGCCATAGCGTATTTTAAGTTCCAATTAAATTTCTTTAGAAATGTGCAGAACAAACTTATAACATTTTATGCGGAAACAACATAGACCGACCGACACAGTGACTCACAATTTTCCCTCAATGTGGGGATATTAAACCCTCTCTTCGGGGGTATTTAAGACCGTTTCTTGTCCCAAAATCGTTACATTTAATAGAGAGCCTGAATGGCTCAACTTTAAAATGAGCCTAATTATGGGAAAACCGGTCGTAATGCATGTGCGAAAAGTGCCTCTCCAGATTAGCCTGTGTAGTCCGCACAGGCGTATCAGGGTGGACACTATCCGAGTTTTTGGAAGCTTTCGTTTTAAGGAAGTATGCAGTACAGGTGGAAAGTGTCGTCCCATATTAGCCTGTGTGAACTGCACAGGCTAACCTGGTTCGACACTTTACGCACATTTATAGAGTCCCGTTTACATAAATGCATTTATTTGTGCAGACAGTGCGCAGCTGTGAGCTCCCGTTCCGGGTGGATGACGGCAGCGGTGCACAGCACGTAGCCGCCTTGCCCAATAAGAACCGCCGTCTTCCACGCGCGCGTCCTGTCCGAATAGCACGTGCGGGTCCATAAGTGTGTCCGTGGGGGCCTGGGTACCGCAAACAACGCGTGCATATGGAACACAGTTAAAAATTAGAGCCACGCTCTGGGAAAACAGGGCTTAATACATGTGCGTTAAATGTCGTCACACATTAGCCTATGTAGTCTGCACGGGCTAATCGGCGCGACACTTTCCGCTTTTAAGGTATTTTTCGTTTAAACGAAGTCTCTTCTTGGCAAAAATAAAAATTAGGCGGAAAATGTCTTCCTGCATGATAAGACTTTATGAATTTCACGGGCTAATCTGTACACTTTACGTACATGGTATAAAGCCCTGTTTTCCCCGAGCGAGGCTCATTATACGTCACGATTTGACTATGTTATCTTTACTAGAGATCTATCAATAAACGTCACGATTTAGCATCGTGGTGCTTTACTTGCGTTGTGGCAACATACGTATCGATTTGACTTTGTGATGCATTACTTGCGATGTGTGACCATACTTCACGATTTCAATTCGTGATCTTAACTTGCGATATGGCAGCACACGTCATGACTTGACTTCGTGATGCCAACAGTAACATAAATACTCAAAATCAACGAATATTTCGCAAAAAGCGTTGAAAATGTGGCTATTGCTCTCCGGAACTCTGTGTAGGCTTACCTTTAATAGGCGAAATATTCGATGATTTCATTGAAAACGTTTCATAAAATCATTATTTGCAAATTTTTTAAATCACCGCTTACCGTCCAAGCACGGCCTTAACGAGACGTCAATGTGTTGAATACCGGTAGTGTACACTATTGATAAAATCATGTATGTTATATCCTGCTCTAAGAATATTGTGTGGACAGCTTCCATCGAAATCGCCGGCATTTTAACACAATCTGAAAAACAAACGAACACTAATACTTTTTTCAAGGATATGGTGGTGCATGTCTGCAATATCGTTCGGTTTCGAAGGGCGCAAAACCTAAAATATGCATGAACGACAGTTACGTTATTTGCCTGTCATACGTATTGGCGTGTAGACGGGTTGGCGCCATTCCATTCCGCCAACACACTGAAACTACATCGCGGACATCAGCCACCATATTAACGGGTCAACTAGAGTTCGGGGTTCAAATTAAACTTGGGTAATAAAACTGAATGTTTTTTATCACACGCGAATTTTACCTTTGGGCTCGATTTTACAGTAACATGATTGAAACATTACATTTGTTTTAAAAAAGGGATATTCATATATCCAATATGAAACAAACATGTAGTTTTAACATCACTGCTGCTGGGCAGGCGAGTTCAGTTCGTAAATCACCGTACGATCATTTTGAATTACGATACGATACCAATGTCCGAGGAAAGTATATACAATAGGCCTGTTCTGGGAAATCTGGGCTAAACGCATGTGCGTAAAGTTCAATCACAGATTGTCATATGCCGTAAAAAGCCATCACAGATTAGCCTGTGCCGTAAAGTCCCCTCACAGATGTGCCGGTGTCGTGTAGTGCCATCACATATTATCATATGACGTTAAGTGCCATCACAAATTATCATGTGCCGTAAAGTGCCATCACAGATTATCCTGTACCGTAGAGTGCCATCACAGATTATCATGTGCCGTAAAGTACCAACGCAGATTATCCTGTACCGTAAAGTGCCATCACAGATTATCCTGTGCCGTAAAGTGCCATCACAGATTATCCTTTGCCGTAAAATGCCATCACAGATTATCCTGTACCGTATAGTGCCATCACAGATTATCATGTACCGTAAAATGCCATCACAGATTATCCTGTACCGTAGAGTGCCATCACAGATTATCATGTGCCGTAAAGTACCAACGCAGATTATCATGTGCCGTAAAGTTCCATCACAGATTATCATGTGCAGTAAACTGCCATCAGAGATTATCCTATCATGTGCCGTTAAGTGCCATCACAAATTATCCTGTGCCGTAAAAAGCCATCACAAATTATCCTGTGCCGTACAGTACCATAACAAATTATTATATGTGCCGCAAAGTACCAACACAGATTTGCATGCGCCGTTAAGTGCCATCACACACAATGCTGTGCCGTTAGCATTTCGCCCAGTTTTCCTATATCGAGGTTGATATGTATGAGTACGACGTAACACAGTGGCCAACATATCTAAGATCTCTCACATGATTGATGTTTTAATTTCAATGGGGTTGAGAGAAGTTTCATTTTAAATTATTTTCACCATCAATGCTACATTAACTATATGACCCCGGACTGTGGTTATATTTTAACCATCGGCATGATTTAAACAAACTTTGTAGAGAGTAACGCTAAAAGAGAGTCAACTAAGGATCATTTATGTGATATTCCGTGAAAATTTGCCAGGAGGATTAAGGAGATGTAGTTTAAAGCTACGCGCTCTGGTGAGCCAAAAACACATACAAACTTAAATTTAAACCTAACGGAGAATTTCTCCGACGCTCCCGCCATTATCCACGACCATACTTCAACCTCCAAGTCAACGGAAGTGGTCACAGCGATGCGCAGACGGGATGTGTCGTGGTCGTATAGGAAAATTTCAACCAAGTTCCGCTGGAGTATTCACAGATAATACATTTCAGCTCCAACTTCCGGCCCTTAAACAAATTAAGATCTATATTAGGTCGATTGCTAAAATGTTTCCATGAGACATAACAAGCAGTGTATGCGTTGATGAAAAGTTACAAATGAAAGAAAATAAAACAAAAGCCCATTAATAACTGCCGTTCTATGTATTCCAATACATCTGTGCTTCGCACTGGGAAAACGGGGTTTAATGCATTTGTGTGAAGTGTCGTAGCTGACTAAACTGTACAAACCGCACAACCCAATCAGAGACTAAACTTTCAGTCAAAACTGGATGTTCGCTAAGACAAAAAATAGTCTGATTCGCCGCAACTCACCGTGTTTAACCGGTCAAACTGTAAAATCCAAATACACGTCATCCCTTGCCTGTATGCGTATCTACAAAAACAAATACGTGCAATACCATACATGACTACATGTATATAGCAGAATAACACAACACTTGGCATTTTTCCCCAGCCAAATGCGGTGGGATATAAAATGTGCGTTGTCCGTAGCCCGTCCGTCCGTCTTTAACAAACCCTCCAGGGCTTTATCTCAGAAACTATATAAGATATCAACATTAAACTTCATTGGTGTATATATATCAATAACGAGGACTACCATGAACAAGACAAATAACCTTCACTTATTAAATATGAGTTGTCGCCTTTTGTTATTGTATGATGTAATCTTTCAGGGCTATTTCTCAGGTACGTTACACGATTTTAACGTAAAAATCAATGGGTGTATATATATATATATATATATATATATATATATATATATATATAATTAAGGAGAAGTGCAATGCACAAGAACTATAACCCTCCTCTTTTTTAAATAAGAGGTATTGTCCTTTGTTGTTTTTGTATGATGATAATGTTTAGGTCTAGGTATCAGGTACGATACGAGATTTCATCATGAAACGTCATGGGTGTATAACTGTCAATGAGGAGAATTGCCTTGAACAATAACCATAAACCTACGCATTCAATAGTAAGAGTTATTGTCCGATGTTGTTTTTGTTTGATGTTACTAATCAGTGCTAAATCTCAGATACGATACAATATTCATCATGCAATTTCATGTGTGTATCAATGAGGAGAATCGAACGGAAACCAACAATAACCCTATACTTAATTATTCTTAACTTTTTCATACGATGTTCATCCATCAATAAACAAACATTATTTTGGGGAGGATGTGATATCAACGAATAAGCATGTTGTATAATCAGTGTTTTTGTCGTCGTAATTGTTTAAATCATAATTATCATTATACTTGTAGTAGTAGTTGTAGTAGTAATGGCAGTATAAATAGTCGTATTAGTAGTAGAAGTAGTAGTGGTAGCAGTAGTAGTTGTAGAACCAGCAGCAGCAGCAGTAGTAGTAGTAGTAGTAGTAGAAGTTGAAGTAGTAGTAGAAGTAGTAGTAGTAGTAGTAGTAGTAGTAGTAGTAGTAGTAGTAGTAGTAGTAGTAGTAGTAGTAGTAGTAGTAGTAGTAGTAGTAGTAGTAGTAGTAGAAGTAGTAGTAGTAGTTGTAGTAGTAGTAGTAGTAGTAGTAGTAGTAGTAGTTGTTGTTGGTGTTGTTGTAGTAGTAGTAGTAGTAGTAATTGTAGTATTAGTAGTATAAGTATTAGTAGTAGTAGTAGTAGTAGCAGTAGTAGTAGTAGTAGTAGTAGTAGTAGTAGTAGTAATAATAGTAGTAGTAGTAGTAGTAGTAGTAGTAGTAGTAGTAGTAGTAGTAGTAGTAGTAGTAGTAGTAGTAGTAGTAGTAGTAGTAGTAGTAGTAGTAGAAGCAGCAGTAGTTGTAGTAGTAGTAATAGTAGTAGTAGTAGTAGTAGTAGTAGTAGTAGTAGTAGTAGTAGTAGTAGTAGTAGTAGTAGTAGTAGAAGAAGTTGTTGTTGTAGTAATAGTAGTAGTAGTAATAGTACTACTAGTAGAAGTAGTAGTAGTAGAAGTAGTAGAAGTAGTAGTAGTAGCAGTAGTAGTAGTAGTAGTAGTAGTAGTAGTAGTAGTAGTAGTAGTAGTAGTAGTAGTAGTAGTAGTAGTAGTAGTAGTAGTAGTAGTAGTAGTAGTTTCCGCTCGTTTGAAATTAGTTGATGTATTTTTCATTTCATTATGTAGATGGATGCATGTTTTATATAAAAAAAATAACTAAATAAACTTTGCTGTCTTTGATCTAAAACAATAATGTAGACTTAACACTTAATCTACAAATATCAATGTTAAGATTATATAAGAAAAAAATATTTGGTGTATACAATACGAGAACATAAATCCGAACGCGTTTAAACTCGTAAACCGTAAACCAACTGATGCGCTATCGAGTTGGTAAAATCACTATACCTGCATCTATCAACCCATGTTTTATTCTCCATTGAGTTTATTGGCAATTCAACAAACTACAGATTCTGTTTACTCCAGCCCTGTGTGCATAACCAAAACGTAAATCGATCATTTCAACGATATAGCTGATGTACTCGGAAGTTAACAAACGAAATTAACTGTGGTACTCAATAAACCTTTAGTTCTATTTTTAATGTTGGGAAACCCATTGTTGGTCTGGTTTTACCTGCATCGCTCAGTCGCTTGTACGAAATATATTCGTTTTGAAGATACATTGGAGTTGTGATAATATAATAGAAGAAGTGAACATTTAGAAAAACAACGTTGTATTGTTCATTTAAAGCTGTTGACATATTGTCAATGCTGAATCTGTAAAGTTGGTAACAAGAAAAAAAAGGATAAGTTCAGGTATGTAGTTGGACTATTAGGTTTGTGTCTATGACTGTACTTTCGGGTTGTTGTCGTGTTTGTTCTCTGGATGGTTGATACAGACTTATAAATTATTAAATCTTCAATTTATAATGCTTAAGCTTATGAGTACAGGCGGTGTTCGTATTAAACCAAGACAAATAATACCTTTATTTTGAAGAGTCTCCAAGAGACATAACTGTTGTACAACTATATAGGCTGGTAACCAGTCACACTTATGCAACACACGGGGTCATTGACAAGATTGCCAAACATGTTGCAAGCTGTTGTTTCTTGGTCAATTGTTTAAATCGAAATTCGAAACTATGTAGATTGTGAATATATGATTCTATTATCATGTTAAATCTCTATAATTTTCATGTTTAAATAATTGGTGAGGTGTGACAGATCAAGGACGATCACGTATTACTCTGAACATATTATAACGTATATTGTATGCGTATGATTTTCCTCACATAGTAATTGAATTTAGAAGAGAATTGACAGTTATACATGTGTTTTATTATTTACTGACTGTTCGATAGTGGTAAAATTTGTATGAATTATAAAAATTATAAGAATGTGGATGCTTTATTGAATGTTAAAAACTCACCGATGTGTTCCAGGAATGTCAAGCTCAGAGCTATCCATAAATATGAGAGAGTGGAATACGGTTTGCTTTCTCTTTACAGATGGCCCGAAACATGCGAGGCAAAAAGAAACACTCAACAAGGAAAGAGAGGATTGTGTTGAAAACAGCCCAAGATGTGGCTAGAAATCCGTCAGAGGATGAAGAATTCTCATATCATCTGTCGCGTTTTCTTGAAACTGTTGCAATCAATGAAAATGTAATTCCATTTAGACGGAAAATAATGTTTTCTTTTGAACGTGCAATGACAACGATAATCAAAGCAATGTGGGGTAATAGACGAGTTTATGTATTTGGCAGTCAAATCGAGGGCACTACAACAATGAAATTGATGTCTGACACAGACTACTTGCATCGTGTTGATATGTTCCGTTTGTTTCTTGATTCAGAAATTCCACCTCTTCAGCCGCATAATCAGCAAGTCTTTCTTAAAATGAGCACAAGCGGTTGTGCTTCGCAGTTCTGTGTTTTAACAATACTAGACCCATCAACTCTAGCAATGCGTTTTCAAAAACTTGATCCTACTCGAGATCCTGTTGATATCGTTAATTTTTTTCTTAAGGATTGGACGACAATCAACGGAATGATTCCACATACAATTATGTTCCACAACAAAAACATAACAAACCAACATCCAGTTATACTTCAGCAAGCCAAAATACACGGACCTGCAGAAAGTATACGGAATATCGACAATGTTTACGCATGTTACTGTAAAAGTCTTCCTAAGCAATGTAAGTTTGTTTTCAAAAGGCCACGTCCTGGTCACTGGCCTTCGGAAAAGACGTTGAAAAAAGCAAAGAAGTATGGTGTGTTTATAGTTCCACAGGGACCCCCAAAAAGTACGAACATTTGTACATACGATTATTTTGAATACCAATGGCGAATTTCCACAAATCTAACAGAGCGCCTATTCATGTTCAGTTTAGATACAGTACATCTGAAAGCATTTGTGCTGACAAAGATGATAAAAAGGAGTTATTTACCCCAGAATATCAAGACAGGCTGAGTACATACCATTTCAAAACAGCCTTCTTCTTTGCGATCGAAAACACCCGGCCTGATGTGTGGAGGGTGGACAATCTCATCATTTGTGTCAAGTACACTCTTGCAACTTTGAAGCGCTTCTTAACGCGCCGCTATTGTCCCCACTTTACCATAGAGAATGTCAACCTTTTTGATGAGAAAATTGAAAGACACGAGTTTTCGAAATTGGTGGATAAACTTACATATGTGATTAATTCACTGTGGGAAAATATCAAAGGCATGCAAATGGACAACATTGGAACAACGCTTAATGAGAGCAGTGCGAGAAAAAATAGTCACAGCAGATATTTTTCTCAAAATTCAGCTTTATTTTATTATGTATTCTTAATTTGTCATGGCGAGCTGTATGCCTTTAATGCATTTAAACTTTCAGCAGCACCCCTCAATTGCAGGAAAGAATTGCTTGAACACGAATATACACTCTTAACAAGGCATTATCGCGCCCCATTGGGAAAATACAGAAAATATGAATATGCATTGCAAAGCGTCATGTCAGAACTCGCTAGTAAGTTAGCTGCGGTGTACCTAGAAGAGATGGTAGAAGGGCGTGAATATAATCACGATGGCATCCATAATGTTTGACAATTGTATACACAATCTCTTGAGTCAGATATAATTGGCAACTACATGCGATGCGTGTCCTTCCTTTTTTGCAATGGGGAATATGACGAAGCAGGTAAACATTTGGACTTGATAGAAAATCTGATACAAGAAGATATGAAATCTAATCTCGTTTACCAGTTATTTGTTTCCCCATCGGAGTCATTAGCTATGCAGATAGCAAATCAGTCATATGAACAAACTTCCAAACAAAGAGCGTCAGTCTTTTTGATCTTTAGTAAAGAATAATCCTGGTGTGTTCCTGCAATCCTGAGGTGCGAAATGTACCGAGGCCGTTTCGGCACCTTTGCTTCATCTGGTGTATGGTTAAATCTGAAATATGACTTCATATGTGTGCAAATCATGTCCTATCTCTACTATCTAAAGTATCTTACCTACAGAGAACTTAGTCAAGTACCTTAACAGTCGGAAGCTTTAATGAAACTATCGATATTCACTAAAATTATTAAATCCACAAGATTTATTTCATCTATTAACACTGGCTTTTTAGCACGCGGCTACTTTGATACTTCTTTGAGCATGCTTGGACACTGTTTAGAACTAGAGCAGACGTGGGAATTTGCATGGAAAACTTACAAAACTTCTTTACAAATGCAACCTCAAAGAAATGCGGCCGCCCTGCATATAGCTCGACTTCTGTGGCAAGTTGTTGAAAGTATGCCGACGTAAGGACATTTTAACTACAATCTCAAGTGACAAAGTGGAAATGTTCTCTATTTGTATTGTTATGTGAAAGAATCAAGAGTTAATCTGTCGGCGATTAATACCCTAATCTACCGATGTGACATAGATGCTGATATTTGACAATTCGTTATGTTATAAGGTTTACATTCGTTGACAAAGAATGATTTAACATTGTAATAGTAGTTCTTTTCGCCTTAATCATTATGTAACGAGTAGCAATACATTCTCGCAGTTGCACGTACACATTAAGGTTCATTTTATCTAACTTAAGACTTAGGTCAGCTCCTAACAAAGTTAAAAAACTGCAATTAGCGGGGCAGGATTTAGTAATATTTTTGTTATAATTATTATTGTTAATATTACCTGTATTATTATTATTATATTACTATTATTATTATAATTATTTTACATACATTGACTTTCTGAATTGTTGAAATATAACTTACGCTAAGATGTTTTTAATATACGAGGTTACCGGTATCTTTAACTATCAACAATTTGACAAGACATCTTTCTCTCCCACTCAAATAAAACTTCGCGTTATATGCATTCTTAGAGTTTTGTGTTATAATCTCAGTTACAGTTGCGAAACGCTCATTTTAAATAAATTGTTTTGCGCATATTAAATATTTACTAATTCTTTTTGAACATATTCGGTTATATTTCAGATGTGATATTTTGATCGTAAATTACCCTGTGCGTTTATATTTTAAATCTTTTTAAAAACATATGTTTGACTTGATACAAATACCGCGCCATTTATCTAGATGGAATTGTTTTATAATAAATATTAATGGTGTCGGTATTAAATATTGTATTATTTCATGAAAGAATCATTGCTACCTAATGGGTCGTAATATTCGTTAAGCGCCAAACTGATATAATATTGAATTAGTTTAATTTGTATTATTAGTGTAAGTATTAAAATTTGTTTTATTATTATCAAAATATGATAATTATTACTAAACATTATTATTATCATAAGCAAATCTTCAACATAAGTTTACATTAAATCCACCTTTACCTATCGATTCATAGCTGTTGTGAGTACGCCGAGAGCTGCATACACAGACATCTCTCCGCTAGGTTGAGCACTGTTATCTCTAACGCATCTGCAGTTTAAAGGGTGTTAATTATGCGAGCGTTAGAAGATAATCTGTTATATGTCGCGATCGGAAACTAAATTTTTAAGCGACTTCAAACCAAAAAAGTTCGTAACACATTGAAATGACAAAAGATATCCTGAAGTTAAACGCTTTGCATTTCAGCGAAAATTTGTTTGTGTGAACACAATATATTTGAGCATCGCTATGGAAAAACGGGATTTAATGAATGCGCGTAAAGTGTCGTCCGAGATCAGGGACAACGCTTCTGTCATTTTTGGTTATTTTCGTTTATAGTAAGTCTCTTCTTAGCGAAAATCAATTATAAAAGGAAAAGGAAAGCGACACTTAGCTAACATGCATTAAAGCGGGTATATACGATTTTGTCAAATATTTATGAATTTATATAAACTGTGTAAAAAACGTATTATATATATATATTTCAATATAAATTTAAATAAAAGTTAAGAAAAACATGTGTCGAAAAATGCGAAATAAGCCAGATATTTAATTCTGAAATTGAAAACGGCTGTACAGCCGAATTCGCCAGCATGTATACCATACATGCATGATGTGCATCTAAACTTACGAGGGGTGTTCCAGAAGTTCGTGGATTTTCGCTATAATTTTTATTTGGTTCCATAAATGGACAAACAAATAGCATGTTAAGAATATTTCGTCCTTTCCAAATCTACTCTCCAAATACCATGGAAATACTTAAAACAATAAATATATATCAGAGATTTAAACATGTGCACAGTGCGCACACCGACGCACGTGTATCGTTTCTGTTCAACGTCAATGACGTTATGAAGTTAACAACTGTCAAATCTTTTCCACATAATCACCTCCAACGCGAATGCACTTTATGTGTCGGGAAATCCACTTGTCAAAAGTGTCTCTATACCAGTCAGCGTCACAAGACGACACGATTAGATTTGCTGCAACTGTAAGTTCCTGTTTACTTGCAAAGCGAATACCGCGCAACTGTGATTTAACTTCCGGGAAGACGCGGAAGTCCATAGGGGCCAAATCCGGGCTGTAAGGAGGACTTAGGCGCTGTAACGTGAAATTTGCCGTTAATTCTGTTTATCAACGACATTAAAACCAAATTTAAATTCGCGTAACGCTCATTCTTTTAATAAAATACACGCGTGCGCCGCATGTCGTTACTGAGGTCTCTATGGCAACGCGTTTCAAACGCGCTTTATGGAAATCATGCATTTTTAGCTTATATATAAAGTCCGTGATAATTGGTTTGTATAATATGTAAATTTCATTGACTTTTACCAGCAAACTAATAAGTTATAGCGAAAATCCACGATCTTCTGGAACACCCCTCGTAGTTTAACGGTTTATTATACAAAGAATAATGCTTCGGTTATTGTAGGAAAATATGTACGTCACTATCGGCTCGGGGCGCTAATTTGTCTTTGCTGCATTTTATAAAATTCGGCTTTAATGTATATTTTTTCTTGTCTTTTTTGTGTTATTGTAACATCTTTTATCAATATATTACAATTAAACACATATAAAAAATCGTATATACCCGCTTTAAGAACCGTTTTCTAAAAGATGGGTTCATTTATATTTCTGTTCGAAAGCGTTTGGTGCGCACTGAATATACTGAACGGTTGATTGCAATTAAACTCACTTGATTAACTCGAGACGCATGTTTCAATTTTGTTAATGTGAGGGAACATTTTGAGTTTAGGTCTGTGAATAAGAAACAATTAAAAATGTTATCGATTCAATTGTGAGTTGAAATGTTATGAGTTTTGTTATGCCGGCGTAACATTTGAGTGTGGGTTTGTAAATAAGAAATTATTGGTAATGCAAGAGATTCACTTATGAGTTTAAATGTTTGAAAAAAAAAACGCCAGCATAAAAGTTTGTGTTTTGTCTGTAAATATGAAATTAATGGAAATTTGTGAGCCATTGAAATATTATGAATTTTGTTACACTTGCATAGCATTTGAGTTTGGGTCTGTAAATAAGAAATTATTCGAAATGCAAGGGGTTTGCCCATTAGTTGAAGTGTAATGAACTTTGTTTAGCTGGCATAACATTTTTAGTTTCGCTCTGTAAATAAGGATTGATTGCATTGGAAACTATAGAGGAATGCACTTTTTGTTGAAACATGTAACTGATTTTTAAAAACATAAACATTAATTAGTAAATTTACACAGGTCTTGGGACAATTTTTGTTTTCAACCTCAAATAGTTGGAAAAAATTGCCAGGCTATTTTCATAGGTTTCATCCGATCTTCACCAAATTTGGTCAGAAGTTGTGTCTAGATGATATCTAGGTAAAGTTATGTGATGCTTAATTTTCAAAATATATCATTTTGCAACTCAAATGGTAAAGTTATCCAGTTGTCCAAAACCTTCAAACGGGCAAATCTTGTGACAGTTTGGCACACTTGTTGTTTATTACTTCGATTAGTTTGTAAAATTATTTGTCGTATTTCTTTGATGATTTTAGGGGGTAATTTTACGCAAGATATGGCAAATGGAGGATGATAGTCAGAATGTTGTATTGTTATAATTTGTTCGTAAATTGACGCAGTGCTTGGGACAATTTTTGTTAACTATTTCGAGAAATTTGTTAAAATATCTGGTATTTTGATGTTGATTAAAGTTTGTACATTTACGCAAGGCTTGGCTTATGTAGAAAGCTATTCAGAAATCTGTTGTATTTCTGAAATTCGAAGTCTTATATAATTGACCGCTTTACAATAAATAAGTTCGTGAAATTACGGACTGCCACTGAAGAAATTGCCAGAGTTTTTATTTTGATTAGGTGCGTAAATATACGAAGTGCATGACTTATGCAGAAAGATCTTATATTTTAGTTAAAAGTGTGGTATATTTGAATTTTAAACAAAAATATTGCTATCTTTTGCCATAAATTAGTTTGTAAATTTACGCAGTGCTTGAGACAATTTTTTGTTTTATTACTTTGAATCGCTTGTAAATTTATCTGGTATGTTGATGTTCATTTAAGTGCGTAAATTTACGCAATGCTTGGCTTATGTTGGAAGATACTTCGAAAAAATATTGTATTTGTGAAATTCAAACTACCACATCTCTTCTTATAATTAGTTCGTAAATTTACGCAGTGCTTGGGACAGCTTTTTATAGTTCTTTGATTTCTATGTATAATGATTTTTATTATGTTTTAAGTGCTTACATTTAAGAAGAGCTGACTTATGCAGAAAGATCATATATTTTAGTTAAAATATAAAAAAAAGCCCCCGGTATTTGAATTTCAAAGTATAATATTGCTATCTTTTACCATAAATTAGTTTGTAACTAAAGCTGCATTATATGTGGACCCGGAGTTGTAACTAAAGCTGCATTATATGCGGACCCGGAGTTGTAAGTAAAGCTGCATTATGTGGACCCTGAGTGTTCCCCGGCACTCCTACCTTTAATTAACTTAGTTCACGAACGTTGGGACGACGTTTGAAGTATTGCAATGTCCATCTTTTTCTAGTTGTTACTGAAAGATTTGCAATTGCTTAGTGGTCTTGTGTTGTGTATGTGTGTGTGTGTGTGTTTGGGGGGGGGACCGGAGAATCCGGCGCAAACTCCACCTGTCCGGTATTGTGACTACCGAAAAAACTCACATGCTCCTACGCTCTAGCCATACAATATGTTTAGCTCGTCTTGTTGAACGTATTGTTCGCAATAAAACATCGGAAGTGATTTTGATTGGTTAATTTTTTTATAAATAGTCGGCCCTAGGGTCGAATATTTATACTCAGCCCTCAGAATATGTGCGCGTGACGTTAATTGGAAAAAAATGGCGTCCACATTCAGCCTTAGCCACAAATCAACGAAATAATTAATCATTATTAGATTATTAAATGACAGGTAGCACACAATTTGGATAATACACATATCGATTGAAACTAAAGCTGTGCTTCACACTAGATTGATGCCTTTATTTGAGCTTTAACAGGATTCACAAAACAGCAAAATTTTAAAAATAAAAGGCACAATTATCTCTATGACAACTTTTATTCGATGCTTATAATAATTAAATGACAACGGTGTGCAATCCGTTTTTTATTAATTCTATCCATGTATCTATATTTATTGTGAATCATACTTTTTTAAAGGGATCTTTTCACGTTTTTGTAAATTGCCAAGATTGCAAAAAGTTGTTTCAGATTCGCAAATTTTCGTTTTAGTTATGATATTTGTAAGGAAACAGTATTACTGAACATTTACCATGGTCTAATATAGCCATTATATGCATCTTTTGACGATTTTAAAACCTAAAAATTATAAAGCGTTGCAACGCGAAACGATTGAAAAATTTGGAGAGTTCTGTTGTTGTCGTTAATTTTTTTGAAATTACGAAGATTGCGTATATAAGGTATACAATACACTACTTTGTATACTCGGCTGAATAGCCGAGATGGCTAAAGCGATTTTACTTCAGGACCTCGGCAGGACTCCAGGGGTCACTGGTTCGAAACCTGCTCCAGGCAATGTTTTTTTTCCTTTTTATGCCCCCTTCGAAGAAGAGGGGGTATATTGCTTTGCACATGTCGGTCGGTCTGTCGGTCGGTCCGTCCACCCGGTGGTTTCCGGATGATAACTCAAGAACGTTTGGGCCTAGGATCATGAAACTTTATAGGTACATTGATCATGAATCGCAGATTACCCCTATTGATTTTGAGGTCACTAGGTCAAATGTCAAGGTCACGGTGACCCGAAATAGTAAAAGGGTTTCCGGATGATAACTCAAGAAGGCTTATGCCTAGGATCGTGAAACTTGATAGGTAGATTGATCATGACTCGTAGATGACCCCTATTGATTTTCAGGTCACAAGGTCAAAGATCAAGGTCACAGTGACCCGAAATAGTAAAATGGTTTCCGCATGATAACTCAAGAACGCTTATGCCTAGGATCATGAAACTTCGTAGGTAGATTGATAATGACTGGCAGATGACCCCTATTGATTTTGAGGTCACTAGGTCAAAGTCAAGGTCACGTAGACCCGAAATAGTAAAATGGTTTCCGGATGAGAACTCAAGAACGCTTCTGACTAGGATCATGAAACTTCATAGGTACATTGATCATGACTGGCAGATGACCCCTATTGATTTTCAGGTCAAGGTCACAGTGACAAAAACATACTCACACAATGGCTGTCACTCCAACGGAGAGCCCATATTTGTGGCATGCATGTTTTACAAACAGCCCTTGTTTTAATTTTATTCTTGAGTTTTTATTGGAGCTTTTACTATCCAATGTTTACATTTATCAATATAAAGCATTTAATGAATAACTTCAAAACATGCCAAAATCTGTGAAAAGGCCCCTTTAAACTATTGTAGCGAATGCTACCCACTGTCACCAAAAACACGATTTATAAAATTGAATTACTTGTCGGAGCAATTACAAGAATTTTATCAAAGCTTCCTATTGTGCACGACAAATGCACAATCCGAAATACGTTTTTGTTTTCGTTCGATGCTCCAAAATATTCTATATAAACCTTCCACGTCCGAATAGATAAAACTGTTGTTTCGTCACAGAAATTACGTCACAGAAATACGTCATAAATTGGGAAATCAATTAAATGAAAATAAAAGTACAAAAGCTGATTTTGTAATACATTTTAGAGAAAAATTAAAACAAAGATAAACAAAACAAAGTAAGGTATATATTATAGACATTAATACGGGCCGCTATGCTCCCTGCGGGCCGATTATCTCTGCCCGCCCCGGCTCAGCCGTGTATTAATCTCTAAATATTTTCTTTTTACGAATACACAAGCGAAACACTTGAATACTAAATAATTATGTATTTATTCTACAACATAAGTAATTAATGCATTGTGATTTTCAACAATCTGATTTAAATATATATTGGATATGATTATCTATAAAAGACAATGACAGACACGTCACTTTGATCAAGTAGACCATATAATTAACTGGTGTGTACTTTTATATAAATTGATGTTAACTTGCAATTATATTTTCATCCAAATTTCGAATCGTATAAACAGAGTTTCTAATATATAATTTTGCTAATCATGGTACATGTTTTTTTATTAGGAAAGCGATATTGGTGTCAGAAGAGTGTCGAACAAAAAGCGGTATCAAAACCTTCAATCAATCATGCAGGTATATCATTAGCATTTGTTTGTAAACTAGTTGTTTGTTTTGATAGTTTTTTACAAAACATAAGGAATACAGAACACGTTCTCAGAGATACGGGCAAACTGACTAAAAGACAAACAAATTGTTGACCACACAGAAATGTTAAAATAGACAGACAAGAAAGCCACATATATACATGAAGCGCGCTCTGTGAAAACGGGGCTTAAAGCATGTGCCTAAAATATCGTCCCACAATAGCCAGTCAGTACCGGCCTGTGTATTCCGCACAGACGTGTGAAGTCCGCACAGGGTAATCAGGGACGACACTTTCCGCTGTTTAGTGTTCTTCTCTTTTAAAAGAATACTCTTCAGAAAAAAATCCACTTTCGGCGGAAAGTGTCGTCCCTTATCAGCCTATGATGACTGCATAGGCTACTCTGAAGTTAAGAATACGGACAGGCATCGTTGAAGAAGTAAGTCAGTCTTTCTTTGGACAGGCAGAGCGGGCGAACAGACAGACATACAAATATATAGATAGACAGCCTAGACACAAGGAGTTACTGATATTCTTAATGACTGGCTAACTGAAACAACGACTGGCAGGCGTGCGAGCCGACGGGTCGGTCTAGAACTCACAATCAGGCAACCTGGGTATCCACATTTACATAATGACACATGTTCGGTTAACAAAAACATTCAAAACACATACATTCTTCATTTGGAAATAAATTCTTTCATCAAACGGAGCAAATCACAATTTTATAGAAGACTTCAACCTATTGATTTTGAATCATATTTGATTTATATCCATCAGCGCGCGTATGGATTTATCAGTTTTCTTATACATGTTCGTCGATTTAATATACTTCATACTTAAACTATTTTATATTAAGTACTATCAATGCATTTGGTTTTGATATATTTCATCTGCTGCATGTTTGATACAATCGATAAAATAAGATGTACAAGTAAAAAGTTATCAACAGAAACATGTAAGTAATTTATATAAAATTAAACAAATTATATACGCAATGTTTATCGAAAATATTGCAAAACTATGCTCAATATATACGTACAAATGATTACAAACAATTGAAAGTAATATCATATATGCATATTTAGATTCCAGAGCATTTCACAGAATTGTCTATTCGGATGTTTGACGCACTTGACGACAGTGGAGCTGGGAAGGAAACTGTATTGGAGCGGAGGAGAACTTACTTGCGGAGGGAGCACATTGAGAAAATAGCATATCAACTACAAGGAACTAACCGTGAGTGTTTTCATTTCGGGAGCCAGTCGGAAGGGACCACAACTCCCGGTCTCCAGTCTGATATTGATTTTCTAGTAAGTGACAACAAAATCAATATCATGACCGTCTGGGAAAACTGGAAGACTGGGATGAAGAACCTTCTGATGCTCCACGACAACACCACTCCACCTCAACAGTTCTTGCTACAAGTCATCCAAGACCACACACAGGAACCAGTTACCAGTCTGACCGATGAAAGGTTCGTAAGGAAAGATTCTGAGCAAATACTGTTAAGCGCTGAAAGATGGAAAAATGCCATCGCGTATGAGGCTAGATTTGCAGGAGAGGCAACTCAAAATGGGCCTTCTGTGAGTTGGCTGCCTAACTGGGATATTGTACAGGCATTCCATGTACGCAAACCTCTTCCTGAAATACAGCACTGGATAGACAGATGTAGAGGTAAACACTGGCCACCTGTTCAGCTTCTCGAGGCTGCACGGATAGCTCCGTGTTTCCTGGTACCAGCAGTACATCCAGACAGTGATTACAAGCGCGATGAATGGCGATTGTCTCCAAACCTGATAGAACGAATGTTGATGTTTAGCTTCAATATGACTCAAATAAAATGTTTCATTGTTTTAAAACTTATCAAAAAAACATTATTTGCTAACATTGTGGGGGATGCTATTACAAGCTTTCATTGTAAAACTATAATGTTTTTCACCATAGAAAGAACACATCCTTCTCTGTGGTGCGAACACAACCTTATGTTTCTACTTGTGCAATGTTTACACGTATTAAGGCGATGGCTGCGATTGGAAAGACTCCCGCATTATATCATAGAAGGAGTGAACTTGTTCGATGGAAAAATATCAATGTTGCTGCAGAAACGCCTTTTAGTGTATATAGAGTCATTGATAAGGAATAACTGACAAGATGTATTTTATATTGGTATAGATCATATAGGTTGCCAGTTAAAAGCGTGTAGTATGCGGCATATTGTACAGTCTTGTGAACTAAGAGGTGTATGCTTAAGTAACAGCATAAGTTTACTGCTGAAGTTTGAATACTTGGTCAGAGTGATTAGATGGTTGATATTGTGGACACATGATCACAGCAGTTATCATACAACCTTCAAGCAAAATGTAAAATATGTAATACACAATGTTTTTGTAAACGCAATGAATGTGATATCGAAAACTGCTGCTTTAGAATGTATTAAACACGTGTACGCGTTACAAATGTCAGTGCAATCAACTTACTATTTGCGACAACGAAACGTTCTTGACAGAGAAAATATAAGACGTGCCCAATATTTTTTTAAATTCTGATGTAGCTTCTAGTCGCTTAAAGTTTGCTTCAATGTTAAACTGTAGTGGTCATCATCAAGCGGCAGTTCGAGTGCTGGAGGATGTAGAGAGGAGGTATCACAGCAAGGGCAAGGGTGTGTGTGGATGTAGAGAAGACCAGAAAGACAGGGATCTGAAGGTGTTTGCTGATATGTTATCTGGTAACAAAGAAGAGGTAATCAGCGAACAGCCATTCGCATTATGTGTCAGATTTTTTAGGCAAGAATCGTACTGCACTCCTTTCATATTATTGTTTGAAATGAATCGCAATATCACTGAAGAGGAAGTGGCACAGAGAGATTACCTTGACAAACTATGGATGGACAGTGCTGAGGTGGACGCTCGTCCGTTTCTATACTATCTGCAGTATCTCACGTATGGTGGACTTGGTGCTCGTGATAAACAGCTTCATGCATGGCGAGTTTTGGAGTCTTATTTATGTGATATAAGAAATGAAATCAACCTGTATCACCAAGAGACTGCAGTGAACTTGCTGGGACACTGCTATGAAATGGAAGGAGAATATGAAGGTGCGTTATATTACTACGAAGAATCGTTGGGTATTTACGACACAAATAATGCTGCTTACTGGCACGTGCGGCGTGTTTTGCGTCTTTTAAGTGATTAAAAACGATATAGAAAGGTCTCTAAAAATGTGCATATGATGGGACTAAACATAATCAAGTTGTTAATTTAATATATAAATAGTAATTATTGTAAGTATATAGCAAGCATACAGTTATATGTATTTGTCTACCAAGAATGAATATATCAAGAATTGAACTGAATTGAATTGAATATAATGTCAATATATTCTGTATTTGCAAATAATGCACCTGCAACAATTTTAGGAGAGAAGCACCTTTAATTGTCCACAACTATTGTGGAATGATTTTTTTTTATCTAATTGTACTATTCGCCTAATAATAATGTCATATATATATTTTTGCTAAAAAATACATTTATGCCTATGTATTATATTATCAGATGATACTGGTCCTGAATGTTGCCATTTTTGCTCAGAAGATTTCCCATTTAGCAAAATTAGTCGTAATTGTTCTCTAAAAAAATAATTTATGAATATTTATTGATACATAACAGATCAATATATCTCAAGTGTAAGGTTTATTTTTGGTATATGTACTTAAGACAATATTTGGCAGGCAACTTAAATGATTGTTTAAATCCAAGCCTGTATTCTTTTGCTGCACAAATTTATCTTATATGACGGTAGAAGTAAATGTTTGTTTGGTATTTTAATCAGATATCTATGTTCATAATTTTGGTAGGCTACAACACACCATAATTGTTATCAACCGTCAAACATCTGACTTTGAAAGCAGGACCCACATAATTATCTTGGTTGAATGTGTCCTTTATTTAAAATGAGCTACTGTTGTTTTTACTTAATTGTCTTTATACTGTTGTTATAAATATTCATAATTAATGTTATTAAGCGTATATATTCAGTCAACCAGTATCAACTATCCCATAAATAAAAATAATAACAGGATTTGTTCATTTTTAGCTCATCTATTTTTTGAAAAATAATTATGAGCTATTGGCGTCTGCGTCGGCGTCCGGTTAAGTTTTGCGTTTAGGTCCACTTTTCTCAGAAAGTATCAATGCTATTGCATTCAAACTTGGTACACTTACTTACTATCATGAGGGGACTAGGCAGGCAAAGTTAGATAACTCTGTCGTGCATTTTGACTGAATTATGTGCCCTTTTTATACTTAGAAAATGGAAAATTTTGGTTAAGTTTTGCGTTTAGGTCCACTTTTTTCAGAAAGTATCAATGCTATTGCATTCAAACTTGGAACACTTACTTACTATCATGAGGGGACTGGGCAGGCAAAGTAAGATAACTCTGGCGTGCATTTCAGAATTATGTGCCCTTTTATACTTAGAAAATTGAAAATTTTGGTTAAGTTTTGTGTTTAGGTCCATTTTATTCCTTAAGTATCAAAGCTACTGCTTTCATACTTGCAACACTTACTAACTATCATAAGGGGACTGTGCAGGCAAAGTGATGTAACTCTGGCTGGCATTTTGAAAGAATTATGTGCCCTTTTTATTCTTAGAAAATTGAAAATTTGGTTAAGTTTTGTGTTTAGGTCCACGTTATTCCTACAGTTTCAAAGCTATTGCTTTCATACTTGCAACACTTATTAACTATCATAAGGGGACTGTGCAGGCAAAGTTATGTAACTCTGACTTGCATTTGGACGGAATTATGGGCCCTTTATACTTAGAAAATAGATAATTTGGTTAAGTTTTGTGTTTTGGTCCACTTTACCCCTAAATTATCATAGATATTGCTTTTGTACTTGGAACACTCGCAAACTATCATAAGGGTACAGTAAAAGGACAAGTTGCATAACTCTGGATGTCATTTTTATGGAATTACGGCCCTTTTTTGACTTAGTTACTTTGAATATAGTGGTTAAATTTTGTGTTTCGATCCACTTTACTTCTTAAGTATCAAGGCTATTGCTTTCAAACTTCAAATACTTTCATGCTATCATGAGGTTACTGTACCTGGCAAGTTGAATTTTACCTTGACCTTTGAATGACCGTGACTCTCAAGGTCAAATTATTAAATTTTGCTAAAATGTGCATAACTTTTTTATTTATGATTAGATTTGATTGATACTTTGACAAAACTACTGTTACCTGACATACCACAATAGACTCCACCCAAACCATCCCCCTTGCCCCCCCCGAATCCCCCCCCTATATTTTTTTTTTAAGATAATCTCACAAATGACCACCACACCCTCACAATATACCCCCCCCCCCACCCCCCTCCCAATTTTTCTTTAAACGGTTAAAAAACACAACTATTTATTTTTATTATTTTATGTTTGAAATACCCTCCAACCATCGCACCCAAGAATCACCCACCACCCCCCTCCCCCAACCCGAATCCCCCCCCCTAATTTTTTTTTAAAGATCATCTCACAAATTCCACCACACCCTCACACTATACACCCCACCTCACCCCCCCATTTTTTTTTTAAGATCATCTCACAAATTACCACCACACCCTCACACTATACCCCCCCCCCACCTCACACCCCCAAATTTATTTTTGTTAAACGGTTAAAAAACACAAATATTTATTTTTATTATTTTATGTTTGAAATACCGTCCAACCATCACACCAAAGAATCCCACCCCTCACCATACCCCCCCCCCCTTCCCGAATTTTTTTTCCATTTTTTTCGCATTTTTGGAAGATAATGTAATAAATGTCCACACCCTCACACTATACACCCTTCTTCACTCCATCCCTCCCTCCTTTGTGATTAAAAATGAGAGTCCCTTCACCTTTAAAAAGAAAATAGAAGAGCGGTCTGCACCCGCAAGGCGGTGCTTTTGTTCTAATACGAAGTCGTGGCGGATGGAGAACATGTTTTTACCACTATTTGTGGCATATTAAATGTAATTAACTGTTTCATTACACGGTACATGTTCCTCAAATGTTCAAAAGCAATGTACTAGTTATGATAGATTATAATAAGTACAAAATAAAACAAGTTTGTGATGTCTTACCGGTAGTCGCCTTCCACATTAATATCATCTAAAATTATGTGCAAACTTTGGGTTTATTATATATTGTCGTAAAATATGTGCACATCATTTGCGCCCACAAAAATTCTAAATTAATTGGCGCCGCAACGAATTATATTTCGTCCGATCGTTCAATCGCCAAACGAATGCCCTTATTTCTCGTTTTTCTCAGGATACGTAATACAATCATAAAAACGATATTTTAGCATCTCTCTTGAAAAACGGGACACAATGCAAGTACAATCCATTATTAACAGGTGCATTCCGAACAGACTGATCAGGGACGACACTTTCCGTTTTTATGGAACTTTTTGTTTGAAAGACATCTCTTCCTAGCTGAAAATCCAGTTAAGACGGAACGTCTCGTCCATGATGAGCCTGCGCCCTGCACAGTCTAAACAGGTTCCACACTTTACGCACACGGCTCAGTTCCCTCTTGTCAATCAATAATGGGTTTATAATTTAATTTATTTAATATCGGTCAGTTAATTCAGCTTTAAGAAAATAGTTGAACCCTCGTTATAAAAAAGAAAGATATATTTTCAAAGTAAAATCATAGGTCGATTAAATCTTCCGGAGAAACTCTAGCTGTTCACCAAGTCTTGCTCATTTTTATTCTCGCGTTCATGAAGATGATTTAAGAAAGAGCGGGGCGAACGGTGGATTTCAGTTATTGTTTAGTAAAGTTGTGTTTGCTAAGCTGCCGTTTTTATTGTTTACAACATATTTTAATTACCCACTCATTTTAAGCTAGGGTAGTTTGTCTGCGTAACTACGCGATTTAAAGAATCGTATACCCTGGTAAGAAATAGTATCATGTTTTGAACTTAAACATACTCGGATTTCCTGCGTGTTTGCCTTAATTATATACTGTTTAAATGAAACAAAATGAAATAAGGTAAACTATAATAAAATATACTTATTTTTATACGAAAGGTTTACTTATCATTCAGCATAAAAACGTTATTCAACGCTCGCAAATTCAGAAACAAATATAACATACGAATTTGTTTCAACTATCTGTATTGGTTTATGTAATTACAAATTGTTTCTGATTGACGGTGGATGAAACTTAAGTAGGAATTAAATCCTTATGCATCCATCAAATCAGTTACAATTAAATATGGCAATAAACGGAAATTTTGACTCAGATCAACTGATTATGAATGTTGCTGAATCATGCTTGGTTTTATCATTTCAAAAATGGAGCCTCGATTTGATAAACTGCGGTCTAATACATGTGCGTAAAGTGTCGTCCGAGATTAGCTTGTGCAGTCCATCTATGCTTATCAGAGACGATACTTTCCTGTTTTATGAATTTTCGTTTGAAGGAAGTATATTATTAGTGAACAATTAATTCAGACGGTACGTGTTATCCTTGTTTAGCCACTACAAACTGGACAGTCTAATATGCAAGCATTAAGTCCGGTTTTCAAAGAGCGAGGTTCAATCGTATAAAGCGTTCACGTATTGGCAAAACCGAGTGGTGGTGTGTAAAAAACATATGTTCTACAGCAGTGCCTTTACAGACTTAATTGTTATTTAAATGAAATAGGTGTTGTGTGAGACTCAAATTTAACAAACGTATTTGCATATAATCAGTAAACGTGCCCGAAAAGGTCAATGCTTTTTTAAATATATGTCTGAATCACTGGCGTCATGTTTTAAACTTTGTTTCATTTGTAAAGCATACTTTGTAAAATCAATACACACCTAAATCACTTTAAATCAAATACAATATACGATCAAAGTACAGACAGTTCTGGTGTGACTATGCTTTTGAAGAGGATTGGTATAAAAGCATCTATTTGAGTTTATCTTCATCACCATAAGTGTGTATGTGGGAACGAAAACTTTCGTTAGGAAAACAATCGGTACGAAAATGTTGGGTACAAAAATTATGCTGATTTCGTGACAGGAAAATAAGACCCATATCCCCTTTGATGTCAACAAGTCAAGCGTGTAGGAAACGGTGGATTGTGATTTGAATAGTTTCCAATTTAACAAGCGACAAACGAGTATTTTAGTGCATGTGCCTTTTAACGCTTTAAATATACATTGATATAGTACATTTTTGTTCCGCTCAATAAATATTAACGTCTTTGTTACGCTCTAAGCATGTTAACGTCATAATGCGACCGAGAACAAAATTGTGCGAACGTACATTTAGAAATCTTCCTACATGTGTTTGCTTTGATGAATGAATAACGCATGCTTGAATAACAACTTGCTGCCAGTGGTGTTGTATAAGGCGTAAATTGAGAAAGCCTTAGCGTTGTTTACGTATCGCATATTTCAACAAACGTGGTCGGTAATAAAAAATAAAATTGCAACCATTGTTCAATGACGTTTAATAAGGCTAAATTGAATAGCCTTGAGCGCTTTATTGATGGAATGTGTGTCAAATATTTTATTAAAAGTTGACTTTTATTTAAATATAGGATCTGGCACGAGTTGACATATCATACCATATAAGGCTCGCTTACTAACAAAATTCATGAACTCGTTTTATAAAATATGGTATGATATGACATTGAGTGTCAGATCTATTTTATCACATTCTTTTCAATGAGCAAATTAAATAAATATTTACGCAAACATAATGATAAATCCCGAATGTTGTTTACATTTCGTGACGTCATTTGACGTTGCAACGCCATTTCAGCAAACTAACAAAATGCGATTGGTCAATAAACGAAAACTAAGCCAATGAAAACGCTTAAAAATGTTGTATTACACATGTGTAATATAAAAAAAAGTATGTAATGGTTGTATTACATGGGAAACAGGGTATAACATGTGATAAAATATAATATTCTAGGATGTTGCGTATTCTTGTCATATATCAACAATTCATTGCTTTCGTATAACTTGTGCTTATTTCAACATTTTTATGAAGAATCATACTCTCTGCCGGTGACAAAAATGTTGTTGTATTTACACGTTTAATATTTCTTTATTGTTATTGTATATTGCATTTAGAGCGTCCAACTATATATCTCTATTGTTGGGAAGGTGGTTTAGTCTGTTAAGGTACGGTTCACGGTCTGACGATTTGAGACTTTCCAACTTGTTGTCACTTCGATATTGTCTGAGAAATTAAGAGATTTAATGGCATACATTTATAATAACTCAATCAACGTGTGAATATGTCTAATTTAAAGAGTACTTTTATTTTACTTGTACGCGGATTTTTTCAACAGTGTTTGTGTTTGGCAAACAAGTTAAATTGCACGAGTGAGTCACGCTCTGGAAAAATGTGCGTAAAGTTTCCTCTCAGATAAGGGTGTGCAGACCGTACAGACTAATCTGAATTTTCGTTTACAAGAGACCTCATTTTCACAACTTTACAATCCATGAAAGATGATAGGGTCATCCCTGATAAGCATGTGGACTGCATAGGCTAATCGTGGACGACACTTAATGAACATTCATATGCCTCGTTTTTCCAGGGCGTCTCATTTGTCAACTTTAACAATGGTATGGCATATATAACAATTCACTAAAAAGATAATGAATAAAATGAAAATGTTAAGTATAATACGGAGTTTTTACGGGACTGTTTGTTGGCAAGCAAGTTGTACTACGCATATAATAAGACGTCGATGTAGAGCGTTCACTTACAATATATGAGTTCTTCAAATCAATATCTCAGTTCCAAGTATTATTTTTTTGTGTTTTCACATATCAACTCTGTTTTCACATATCAATCAGTGTTTTGCATAGAATAATATCTATAGAATACATATTAATATCGGATTTTTCCATATGAAACTCTGTGTTTTCTATATAAATCTCTTCGTTTCAAATATCAATAGTTTTGTTATCGGCTAACCTTGCTGATCATTCTTTATTTTTTTCAATTTTTGTCACATATAGTTTTCACATCATTCTCTAGTTGCTATTACTAAACCCGAATATACTTATAATAGTTCAAATAATTCAAGATGACATACACCCATCTATTGTTCCTGTACGTGAACTCTTCTATTGTTACCTTATTTGAACTCTATATAACCCCTTTGCAAACAACTACTAACATATTAAATGGTATGCTTAACAAACTATTATTAATAGTTCCCTTTAAAATACAATTAAAATGCGAAATTGTTAACATGGTTTTGGATGCGAGCGAGTAGTACAATAATAGGCATTACGATTCACAAAAAATAAAACATGACACAACAGACATCATAAATTAAAGTCAGAGTATGTAAAAGAATACTCATGGACACTGCATGAAATTGATACTCTGAGTAATGAAGATGTCTTTAAACGTCGTTAAACAATTTATCGACACGAAAACTGCCGGTAACCCATTAAAACTAGCGTAAGCGGTAACACGGCCTTTTATGATTAAAGAATGTTACCCAGGCTTTGATTCGCAAAATTAGTTAACATAATACGAACCTCGCTCTGATAAAACGGGGCTCTGCACACAGGCTAATACGGGACGACACTTACTACCTAAGGAGGATCGTCATTAAGTAGAAACTTCATGTTAACACAAGCCAAGAAGAAGAATGTATTGCCCTGATAAGGCTATGCGGATTGCGCTGCTAATCTTGGACGTGACTTTACGCACAGTACGCCTTGTATTCAAACAGACTTTTCTTCTAACGTGTTTGTGTTTGTTGCTGTGTACTAAATATATATTATAATAAAAATGCAAATCCAAATAATGGCTTGTTATGAATGTACACGCATCAGGAACCATTTCTGAGTGTGTTATACTCTGTATGTATATAAAGTACGAACTTACTAGATGTGGGCCCAATAGTCACAATAATAATAACACATAATACATAATAATAATAATAATGATAATAATAAAAATAATGATAATAATAATAAATTAATCATATTAATAATAATAATAATAATGCAAAAAAATAATACAAATAATAATATAATTATAATAATAAATAATAATAATAATAATGCATAAAATAATAAAAATAAAAATAATTGACATAATTAAAATACTACTAGAAGTAATAATAGTAGTAGTAGTAATAATAGTATATTACTTTTCATTTTTTTGGACATTTTAACAATGTCCTTCGTTTTGAAAACATATTGATAACACGTCTGTAATTGAGCCTTGCTATGTGAACACGTGACTTAATTCATGTGCGTAAAATGTCGTCCCATGCAAGCCTCTTTAATTCGCACAGGCTAATCAGGAACGACACTTTCTGCATTTATGGGATTGTTTCGTTTACATAAAGTATTTTCTTTAAGAAAATGTAGTACAGGCGGAAACTGTCGTCCATGATAACCCATGTGCGGACTGCAGAGGCTTATCATAGTCGGCACCTTATGCACATGAATTAAGCCCTGTTTTCACAGAGCGCGACTCATTTGTTGATTTTTTATACTTCTGTCGTTACTTGTTTTTGTCGTAAGATATTTGATTAGATAGGGACCTGCTCTTGAATACAAATTGCCTTCGGTTGTCTGGTGGACACACATTGAACTTTGCTTTAGTCGCCGTTCTCACTGGTCAAAACGTAAACGTCCTTGGTAAAGAAAACATATTGACGTAATATATAATATATTTAATAATACACTATATTTTTTTTTAACACTTAACAATGTTTGTGTATGAATATTATTTAAAAACTTGTGGTATTTTGTAAATTTTGATTTTAGTTTATTAAATATATCCACCCCAACAGAAAAACACATCAAAGTACCAAAAATATTTCATTTGTATAGATAGTACAGATAACCGTTCCTAGCGGACATATTACGAAGCTTGATACGCAAAGAAAATACGATATTGAAAGCGGTCATGTGATAAATATTTTTTTGTCGTACGATACCTGGTGACATCTTTGACATTGCCACAAGCAAGTATACAACATTCGAACAAAGTGTAAAATAAAATTCATGTATATTGGATTCCCAGCGCTTTCGAACGCAAAGGCAATATAATAAATTTACAAATTCAGTAGTTTTTAATTTGAAATAAGCGCCAGTTTCCTTCATTGAAATTGATGATCGAAGCAAAATAAATTTGAAACACATCGGGATTAAGTGAATACGTTTAAGACGGGTTATGTTCGCTTAAGTTGTGCATGTTACAGGTTATCGTTAAACAGTCTAGGCTATTCTATGCGGTTCTGTCCAATTTGGTCATTACCGATATTTACGATATAAAACATTCGATTTAAGTAAAATATTCTCATAAATTGCTTTATTAAAACATTAACAAACGTTGGACACCAAATATAATAAAAACATGCACTATCACAAGGAAAAACAGCAATTAACCCAAATGATAAGTTTGGCGTATGGACAATCTTGTCTACATTTATATTTATTCTACCTACTAGTAGGTTTAATAATAAGAATTCGACTTAAGTAAACAGGTTCGTCATAAATCTCTTACGTTATACTAAAAAGAGAGATAACCCTGCGATGAGTTTGCATAATTGTACTCGTCGGTTCCAGGTGTTTGATACGATTGTCGTGATCGTATCGTTCGTGGTGGACGTGGCGCTACTACGGGACCTCACACACTTCAAGGTGCAGGACGCTCTCCTCATCCTATCTTTCCTATTGCCTTGGAGAGTCATCCGAGTCGTCAACAGAACGTAGACTTCCTGAGAGTCTGCCCAGCCGCTCCTTCCGGTCATAAACAATATCTAGCATCGTTTATCTTGTAGAAATATTCAGCCTAGATCTCGGTAAACGGGGCCTTAATGCATGTGCGGAAAGTGTCGTCCCTGATTGGCCTGTGCAGTCCGCAGAGGCTAATCGGGGACGACACTTTCCACTCAGACATAAGTGTCAATCAGAAGATACTTACACTTTATATAAAAGCGGAAAGTATCGTCCCTGATTAGCCTGTTTGGACTGCAAAGGCAAATCTTGGACGACATTTAACGCATATGCATTAAGCCCAGTTTTCCCATAGCCTGGCTCATATCTGTTTAATTGCGTTCAGCTGCATACATAACAAAATCACTGTTCAATTGTTTAAATTAGCTTCACGGGAACCATTATTATTGTTATGAATATATCCGTTTACGCTAACACCATTGTAAGTCGTTTTGAAGGCACATAGATATATGGCTAACACCCTTGTAAGTCGTTTTGAAGACACATAGATATATGCGGTGTTAGTCGTTTTGAAGGCACATAGATATA
This sequence comes from Dreissena polymorpha, assembly GCF_020536995.1. Classification (NCBI taxonomy): domain Eukaryota; kingdom Metazoa; phylum Mollusca; class Bivalvia; order Myida; family Dreissenidae; genus Dreissena; species Dreissena polymorpha. The sequence continues at coordinate 68,919,804 of NC_068365.1, read as the reverse complement.
TGCGGTGTTAGTCGTTTTGAAGACACATAGATATATGCGGTGTTAGTCGTTTTGAAGGCACATAGATATATGCGGTGTTAGTCGTTTTGAAGACACATAGATATATGCGGTGTTAGTCGTTTTGAAGGCACATAGATATATGCGGTGTTAGTCGTTTTGAAGACACATAGATATATGGCTAACACCCTTGTTAGTCGTTTTGAAGGCACATAGATATATGCGGTGTTAGTCGTTTTGAAGACACATAGATATATGGCTAACACCCTTGTTAGTCGTTTTGAAGACACATAGATATATGCGGTGTTAGTCGTTTTGAAGACACATAGATATATGGCTAACACCCTTGTTAGTCGTTTTGAAGGCACATATATATATATGCGGTGCAACGCTAACACCCTTGTTAGTCGTTTTGAAGGCACACAGATATATGCGGTGCAACGATAAGTGAAGGCACACAGATATATGCGGTGCAACGATAAGTGAAGGCACATAGATATATGCGGTGCAACGCTAACACCCTTGTTAGTCGTTTTGAAGGCACATAGATATATGCGGTGCAACGATAAGGCTTAGCTAACACCCTTGTTAGTCGTTTTGAAGACACATAGATATATGCGGTGCAACGATAAGGCTTAGCTAACACCCTTGTTAGTCGTTTTGAAGGCACATAGATATATGCGGTGCAACGATAAGGCTTAGCTAACACCCTTGTACGTCGTTTTGAAGGCACATAGATATATGCGGTGTAACGATAAGGCTTAGCTAACACCCTTGTTAGTCGTTTTGAAGGCACATAGATATATGCGGTGCAACGATAAGGCTTAGCTAACACCCTTGTTAGTCGTTTTGAAGGCACATAGATATATGCGGTGCAACGATAAGGCTTAGCTAACACCCTTGTTAGTCGTTTTGAAGACACATAGATATATCGTCACCTTAGTGTAAAACAGTGATAAGTCCATATTTCAAAATTTTACAGGAGAGTAAAAAAACTGATTGTTATAAAAGATTGAGCTTTGAGTTTAACACTGTTAACATTTTTATACAGTTTTTAAACTAAAAATATATTAGATAAAATGTATTTCAGTATATTGCTACCAAGTAATATTATATTTGATGAATTTGCACATAACTTCATTTGACACTGAGATATTTTTAGTGCGATACTGTAACAAGTGCACTTATTACTATATTGCACTGGACATTCTTTGTGCAATAACTGAATAAGGTAAGTTATTATGGTTTAAAATCAAACAATTTACTGAATTTCTTGCAAAATTAAGAATAAAATGTTTAAGGATATTGAAAACAAAATAATGTTTACACCAATTTTGATGTAGGAAGCAAAATTATGAGCACAGGGGTTCTGCCATGCATTGCATTATGAATCTTTTTAAGATGAAATGATTTTTTTTTTTCATTTTTAAAGAAACATCTTGCATATTAATGAAAAAAACACATGCATTGTTTGATAATTTATTAATCAGCTTTAAACAATAATATGTCACTGGTTAACAACATTCATCGAAATTTAATTTGTAAACTTCAGAAAAATAATTTCATTGGAACAGGCACAAATTGAGGAGTATGACAACATCACCATACGTTGATACAGTATACTTCGGCTAATATTATTCAATGTGAGTTAAATACAATTTGTCAAATGTGAATGACAAAAAAGTTAACCAATTAGACAAACAAGACATCTTTTACTACATGGCTTTTCTTCTATATTGATGAATCGTTACAATTTCATAGCTTCACCTAGGCTGAAGTTGACAGTACTATCATCTTGAATTTTACTGTCACACTCCCAGTATATAAGTAAGTTTTCTTCTTAAATTTTGGTTATCACTCACAGGGCAAATCTTTGTAGAATGCATCAATAGACTGTTTTATTTAGCCTGAGGAATGGTCTGCTTGAAACCAGGCCTGAAAGTCCTTTTAGGCAAGGCAATTGCAAATATTGTGAGCGGCAATATCCTTAAGAAGTACAAATGTATTTCCAAGCTAAGTAAAGAAACAGGGATTTCGAGAAAAGTACTAGACAGGCCACTGCAAAGGCATTGATGGCTATTCCATAGAGAAGAAAGGTCATGGAAAGAGAAAGAATCAAAAAGGAGGTGATCAACTTCATGGAGCGACACGAGTTCTGTGCTGAAAACCCAAATGCCAAGGTATCAAAATCGTTTTTTTGTTGCCTGCATCCTGACTATATACTTTTGACAAAGCTGATAACCTGAAATACATGTTCATGCAGCAAACATAAAAATTTCGCTATGAAATTTAAAAGCATTCGCTCTGTAGGAATTGATATTTCACCAAACCCAGAAACGGTTAGCAAGAAAGTATCTGAACAGGACATGACAGATATGCTAACCAATAAAATACAGGATGACACAGAAGTCGAGTTTGAGGAGTTGAAACGCGTAGAAGTAGATGGGAAGAAGAAAATGAAAAAAGTTAAATCCAAGAACACAAAAGAAGAGTATAATCAAACATACACAACTGCAGTTCCGATATTTCTTACAGCATGTTTCTAGGGTGAAGACGCAATATACTGCCATAAGAAATCTAAAAGCCAACTTGCCAAGAAATGAAATATTGATCCATATGGATTTTGCAGAAAATTTCACATGCAGCAACGCCAACAGATTTCAAAGCGCTTATTGGAACAGCACAGGAGTTACACTGCACCCGGTAGTTGCTTACTATAAAGAAGAAGAAGAGCTGAAACACAAGAATTTGATTTTTGTTTCTGATGTCACAAACCATAATTCCACAGTGGTGGTCACGATCTTGAAAAAAAACTAGTCCCTGACATGAAAGCATGACTGCGTTTTATAATGGAACTGAGTATGAAACCACAGCCAAAGAACTCGAGATGAAAAACCTGAATTCTGTTTTGGGAACCATAAAGTTGCATGTATTATTTGCTGCACACAATCAGTTATATACCGCCAAGGTCTCATGTTACTGCGAAGCCTGTTCAAAAGGCGGAAACTGTGGACACTGGAAAATAGACACGTACCAGAAAAACACAATGTAAGTAACGAAGACAGCCTACGCGACTGTTCACTTAAACGGAAGTTGATAGATCATGAAGGAAATGTCGATGAAAACAGAAAAAAGTACAGAAGCTAAACATACCTAAAATGTGCGCAGACAGAAATGGCTCTTCACATATCGCAGATGAAAATGTGTTGCCCAAAGTCTCAGATAAAAATGAATCCCCATTGATCAAACCAGTCAAAGACCAGTGCTCCAGCTAGGTCTAAATTGAAGGGTGCCCCGCCCTGCCCCTCCGATACTCCGCCCTGCCCTTCCAAGGGGCCCCCCTCCCCCTGCCCTTTTTTTTTTTTTTTTTTTTTTTACATTAAATTATGATAATTACCGGTAATGAATCTCTTTTTACATTGTTATTGATTTACTCTTCATTGTAGACATTGAATGTTTTAATAATAATGGGAATAATATATTCTAACAATTATTAAAAACATATAAATGAACATGCAGCAGCAACAGGAAGCATTCCAGAGACACAAGCGCACTTGAAAGTGCACATTTGACAAAATACTGCGCGTTGAAAGTGCCCTTTTGACAAAAAGCCCCCCCCCCTGCCCTTTTCAAATCCTAGCTGGAGCACTGAAGACGCATACTACGTAAATTTGGATGATGTCGTCTACCCAGGGAAACTTCTCAACGTTGATGATGACAAACAGGAGGCGACAGTTTTATTCATGGAGGAAACTCAAGGAAAAGGAGATTTGAAACTGTTTAAGTGGCCTTTATGAGATGACGTACAAGGCGTTGAATTCGAACAGTTTGTACGTGAAATCCAAGAGCCAACTGCTTGCAACAAAAGCAAAAGGCAGTTTAAACTTGAAGATTCCCATTACACGTTTTTTGACACCACTTTCAATAGTCAATTGCTTGTAGCAAAAGCAAAAGGCAGTTTATGTAGTTTGTTTTGTGAATATTGATTATTTTGACAAGTGTCAGGTACGTGGACTCGAAAATAGTTCTAAGAAGTGCGTATATAAACTACATGTACTGTAGAACTCATAAATGTTATATTTATTAAATGTGAACGTTTTAATCATAATGTTTGTTATTTGAAAATGTAAACGTAGTTGACTTAGTTGTAATTGCATGTTGTCTATCGGAACGAAATAGACTTGTCAAGCTCGTTAAATGGGCCGTCCAACAGATTTTGGCATGTATTGAAGCTTGTAATTAAATGCTTTATATTGATAAATTTAAACATTTGAACTAAAAATCTCCTGTAAGAAAACAATAATACAATTTAAAAAACGGAAAAAAAGTAAACCTCAACAGGGCTCAAACCACTGACCCCTGGAGTCCTGGAGTAAAAAGCCTCCCATCTAGACCACTTGACCATCCACGCTAATGTTTTGAGCGGATGTATTTTATAGCTATATAAACAATCCTCGTAGTTTCCCAAAATATCGTTTCGCGTCGATACGACGCTTTATCTGTTGGACTTTAAGAGTTCTTTAAATCTATGTTTTTCCATGTACATGTGTATTTAAAGATTTTTCAAGTTAAGCCATTAGATTTTTATCATTTTTTTATAAAACATGTGTATCAATGAAACGAATTAGGCATGCTTATAAAGATTCTTTGAATTGTACGTATGCACGTTTGATGGTCAGGTACGTTAAAAATACAAAGGTTGTAAACATACTTGATTTTGGCTGAGGTATTATTTTTTCCTTTAAAAAAAATATTAATGATGTTTTGTAAAAATGTTTGTTTGAATTTGATTATAAACGGACATTGTTCAAATGTCATGTATATAATCCTTTAAATGAACAGCATGATTTAACAAACAGCCCTTTTTAAAACGTGTTAAGTCATTTAAAAAAATGATGACACAAATTCAAATGATTCACAAAAAATGAAATAACAGTCAGGAATCTGTTTAGCACAAATTACCACATATAATGATAAATGATAATTGAATCTGTGCGAGTTGATTTAAATGTATTGATGTGTTAAAATGAATATAACGTTCCTGACATTAGAATATCAGTGTGTCAATGATTATGCAAATATTATGAAAATTGGATATTTCTAGATGACCCCGTTGTTATTTTATGTACAGTTTGGTGTTCAAGTTGATTTTAATAAAGTTTATGGTTCAATTGCTTTGTTTTAATTTTCCAACATTTCTCTATGAGTTAATGTCCCTTTAACTTGGATTCAATGCATAGTTTCTAGCGATGATATCATCATTTGGCCTTGATATATTACACTTATCACTATATTACACCAAATAACTTTGCTGGAAATCAATCTTATTTTGGTGCAATAAGTGAACAAGTGCACTTGTGACTTTCTTTCACAATGCAAAGCAGTTAAAATGAAAATAACATTGGTGAAGTAAGTAGACAAGTGCACTTATTTACTTACTGCACCGAACAGAATTATGTGTGTAAATAATACAGTATGACATTTTCTTAAAAATTACCAATTAAACTGGAATACCATTCTGATATTTATTTAGGACATGTATGACATGATTTTAGATCATTTTATGCAAAAAAGTCATTTTTGAAAAAAATGTCACTTATCACTGTTTTGCGCTAAGGTGACGATATGCGGTGCAACGATAAGGCTTAGCTAACACCCTTGTTAGTCGTTTTGAAGGCACATAGATATATGCGGTGCAACGATAAGGCTTAGCTAACACCCTTGTTAGTCGTTTTGAAGACACATAGATATATGCGGTGCAACGATAAGGCTTAGCTTACACCCTTGTTAGTCGTTTTGAAGGCACATAGATATATGCGGTGCAACGATAAGGCTTAGCTAACACCCTTGTTAGTCGTTTTGAAGGCACATAGATATATGCGGTGCAACGATAAGGCTTAGCTAACACCCTTGTTAGTCGTTTTGAAGGCACATAGATATATGCGGTGCAACGATAAGGCTTAGCTAACACCCTTGTTAGTCGTTTTGAAGGCACATAGATATATGCGGTGCAACGATAAGGCTTAGCTAACACCCTTGTTAGTCGTTTTGAAGGCACATAGATATATGCGGTGCAACGATAAGGCTTAGCTAACACCCTTGTTAGTCGTTTTGAAGGCACATAGATATATGCGGTGCAACGATAAGGCTTAGCTAACACCCTTGTTAGTCGTTTTGAAGACACATAGATATATGCGGTGCAACGATAAGGCTTAGCTAACACCCTTGTTAGTCGTTTTGAAGGCACATAGATATATGCGGTGCAACGATAAGGCTTAGCTAACACCCTTGTTAGTCGTTTTGAAGACACATAGATATATGCGGTGCAACGATAAGGCTTAGCTAACACCCTTGTTAGTCGTTTTGAAGGCACATAGATATATGCGGTGCAACGATAAGGCTTAGCTAACACCCTTGTTAGTCGTTTTGAAGGCACATAGATATATGCGGTGCAACGATAAGGCTTAGCTAACACCCTTGTTAGTCGTTTTGAAGGCACATAGATATATGCGGTGTTTGAAGGCACATAGATATATGCGGTGTTTGAAGGCACATAGATATATGCGGTGTTTGAAGGCACATAGATATATGCGGTGTTTGAAGGCACATAGATATATGCGGTGTTTGAAGGCACATAGATATATGCGGTGTTTGAAGGCACATAGATATATGCGGTGTTTGAAGGCACATAGATATATGCGGTGTTTGAAGACACATAGATATATGCGGTGTTTGAAGGCACATAGATATATGCGGTGTTTGAAGGCACATAGATATATGCGGTGTTTGAAGGCACATAGATATATGCGGTGTTTGAAGGCACATAGATATATGCGGTGTTTGAAGACACATAGATATATGCGGTGTTTGAAGGCACATAGATATATGCGGTGTTTGAAGGCACATAGATATATGCGGTGTTTGAAGACACATAGATATATGCGGTGTTTGAAGGCACATAGATATATGCGGTGTTTGAAGGCACATAGATATATGCGGTGTTTGAAGGCACATAGATATATGCGGTGTTTGAAGACACATAGATATATGCGGTGTTTGAAGGCACATAGATATATGCGGTGTTTGAAGGCACATAGATATATGCGGTGTTTGAAGGCACATAGATATATGCGGTGTTTGAAGGCACATAGATATATGCGGTGTTTGAAGGCACATAGATATATGCGGTGTTTGAAGACACATAGATATATGCGGTGTTTGAAGACACATAGATATCTGCGGTGTTTGACGGCACATAGATATATGCGGTGTTTGAAGACACATAGATATATGCGGTGTTTGAAGACACATAGTTTATGCGGTGCAACGATAAGGCTTATTGAAATGCTGTCGAGTCTGTTCCAGGGTAGAAGAACAAGCACTTGGCGTCTTGAGAGGAGATCTAAAGAATGCTCCCTCAGTTATTGAACCCAAAACCTTTCGGCCGTAAGGCAGACACCATATCCACTACGACACTGCGACCTATGTATATCCGCTTCCAGGAAGCAAGCTGGTTGGATCCCCATAGCGGGAGCGTTCTTTATATCTCCCACGAAACCCCAATTACTTCTTCTATCCAGGAAAGGACTCGAGAGCGATTTAACGTAAATATCTTAAGAAATATAAATATCTCTCTGGTAAATAATGATAATATACAAAATATATATCTGGTAAATAATGATAAAATATAGCATATCTATCTGGTAAATAATGAAATACTTTCTTATTGAAAGATAACGACATTACCACAGACAACGATGTTTTTTTAAGCTCTTGGCGGGAAGCAGTCGACAATCACCACAATGGCGTCCTTTGCACTATGTGGCATGCTTCTGGGAATCATCGTGGATCCGGATGTCAAAACAAATGTTCAACCGCATGTTCGAACAGAATGCGAATGGGCATGCGCACCGAAGCCAAATAATGCCACGATTAAAGCCCTCGTTTTGGCCACCGCTGTGTTAAAGCCAACAAGAATCAATAAAACCCTTCTGTCCCAGTAATAAATATTGACATTATTGACGAAAGCGTCAACTCCGATGATGAAGATTCAGCATATTTCCAGGAATAAATAACCGGAAGTCGCTCGAATGTTATTGTCAACGGCAGTACGTTCTACAAGACGCCGCGACAGTCCATCCACTCGGATCCGGGTCACGGAGTTCTGAACCTCCCGACAGAAAGTTTTGCTGCTCAAAAGCGCGTGTCGTTTGACCGCATGGGTATTCGACCATGTAGAAATACAAAATTATAATAATGTAACTGACCCCACAAATACAGTAAAATTTTACATTGTGTAAACAATTACATCGGCGAATTATTCAAATCAATTCACGCTTGTTTCGGCCTGAAGCCAGTATTACCAACACATTGTACGACAAAATTGCTTGACGACACATTATCTTCAAGAGAGAATCATTTGTTCTCTGCTCTCACACGTATATGCCTTTTTAATTTCTTTGACATTTTCAAAATGCCCTTCGTTTTGAGAACATATTGATGACACATCTGTATTTGAGCCCCGCCCTGCGAAAACGTGACTTAATGCATGTGCGTAAAATGTCGACCCATACAAGCATCTTTAATTCGCACAGGCTAATCAGGAACGACACTTTCCGCTTTCGTGGACTTTTTCTATTAAAGGAAGTCACTTCTTGAAGAAAATACAGTTTAGGCGGAAATTGTCGTTTATGAAGAGCCTGTGCGGTCTGCACAGGTTAATTTGAGTCGGCACTTTATGCACATGCATTCAGCCTTGTTTTCTCAGAGCGCGGCTCATTTGTTGATTCTTTAAAATGTGTTCGTAACTTGTTCTTGTCGTAAGACATTTTATTAGACAGGAACCTGCTCTTAAATACAAATTGCCTTCTGTTGTCTGGTGGACACACCTTGAACTATGATTTAGTCGCCGTTCAAATTGGTCAAAACGTTGTCTGGTAGGCACACCTTAAACTATGCTTAAGTCGCTGGTCAAATCGTAAACGTCAGTGGTAAAGCAACACTTTAGAAATATCCAAATAACATTTGTTCCTTTCACAAACGAGCAAATTTTTCGTTGTGATTTTAAATTTGAGAATTAACCCACGAAATTAATGAAAATTCATGTCACAGAATTTTCACTATATCACATGAGTAATCACGATGTCGCACGAATAATAACGATGTCACACGAATAATCACGATGTCACACGAATAATCACGATGCCACACGAATAATCACGATGTCATAAGAGTAATCACGATGTCACACGAATAATGACGATTGTGCAGAAACTATTCATGTCACAGATCACAGAATAATGTCGACTGGACAGAAGTATTGATGTCACATAATAATGACGACTGTACAGAACCTATGTATCCTGCGTATGTGTAGTTAGATAAATACTAAGGCACTCAGTTAATAATAATCCAATCAACAAAATCATAATGAGCGTTCTACATTAAATACTAAGTGAACACAAATCATATACAGTATTCTTTTTGAAATAACCCAGAAAAAACGAACGCGCGTGAAGAACACCGTTTAAAGTGTTGTCAAACGAACTTATGATAAAGACACAACAAACCGCGCTAGCAGGCGCCTACACGTATAAATTGCGTCATTTCCGGTGCAACGGCCGATTAACTATGTTCAAGTTTGTATATCATCTGCATATCTTCGCACGTGTAGGAGTCGTAGCTCGGCACGCAGTACCCGTAACGGTCACTCAGGAGGAAATTTCCGCCGCCTGAAAGCCTGATGCAGCAGAGCGGTGCGTTTGAGTCGTACTGAGTATCGCGCGCAGCAGGAGTCTCGGTAAAAGCCGCAGATCTGCCCAAGCTTAGAGCAGTTCTTGTTATGCAAGTCGCGCTCAGTAACAGCCGGTTCCGAGTCTTGGCCTTGTGCTAGTGACCGTTCATTTTCCATGCCGACACGTTCTGAATTCAGTTCCGCGTTCGCCCGACTTCCGTTGCGCTGCTGTTTATTCTTCACGACGTCTCGGAGGTTGATCAACTTCTCGAGGGTTTCCACGAGCTTACTATTGGTGTCGCCAGTGGCCAGGATATTCTCAATTATTTGTATCGCTGCATCGAGAGCAATCGTATCCGGTCCACTGCCACCACCGGAAATTGCGCCGGAGAAGGCTCTAATCATGCCATCAGCATGAAATGAACTTCCGTCTCGCAGCGAACTAAAATACATATTTCCATGTTGAGATGGTTCGGTTCCTAATTCTTTGAGTGTGTTTTTGAAAGAAATGGACAAAATGTTTTGAACGTGTGTATGCATATATTAGTTTAAACATATTTATTTTAACTCGATTGAATAGAAGGCATAAGGTATAAAGGCTTTCACGTCCGCTTCCTGGGAGCAGAACCAGTATTTGGTGTCTATGGGGAATCTAAAGAACGATCCCACAGTGGGGCTTGAACCCGTGACCATCCGATCGCCTACACAATATCCACTACCCCACTACGACCTGTATGCATATTTTCAATTTTAAATATTGTTTTGTGTTATAGTTTAAACTCATCTTTCATACGCCGCGAATCAAACAAATCGTTTTTATAATATGTATTAAGTTTGAAACTTGTTTTGGCGAAATCGCACATTTTTGTAAAAAAGGCAGAACATAGCCAATGTTAAACGACGAAAACGAATTGTAATGATTAAATAAAAAATGTATATAAATTTTGAAAATGTGAGAAAATTCCTTCGTTTGTTTCTGTTTTTGCCATTTGATGACCATCTTGGTTTAAAAAGTCTTACATATACTTTATTTAAATTAATTATACGATTTTACTCATATTGACTAATTGCATGACTTTAAATATCCATACGATTTATGAGAGAAAATTGCGATACAATATCTTATATTATTATAATGAATACATAAATATTATGCTATTTGACTATTAACAAATTTTGATTATTAAAGACAAGTGTGACAATGAATAAACTATACCTTGTCAGTGACTTCAGGAAAGATTTCACGCTGTCTTCCGAGTCTTTATCCGCAGAAACGTGACCTAAAATTGAAACAATAATTGAGCCTCGTTTCGTGACAGCTAAGCTTAATGCATGTGCGAAATGTTTCATCCAAGATCAGCCTGTGTAGTCCGCACAGTCTCATCAGACACGACTCTTAACACCACGACTGGGTTTGTGTTTAGAAGAGACATCCTTTATACGAAAACTACGTACAAACAAAAATTGTCCTCCCTGATTAGCCTGTGCGAACAACACAAGCTTATCTTGGACGACTCTTTACGCAAATGCATTAAGCCCCGTTTTCTCAGAACGCAGCTCAATTTCATTACACGCAAATGAAATATAAGGCAAATGCTGTTGACTTCAAAACTCTAGGCAATCTAATCAAGTCATCGCATGTTATAATTCATTTTTAAAGACATTTGTTTAATCTTAAATGTATTTTAGTGTATCCTTTATTTTTTAGTTTCGGAACAAAAGTGTAAGTCGTTTATTGTGTGCTTTAAGTTCTTTAACTTGTTATTTTACTATTCGATAGATTTAATATAGATTTGACAATAACTTTGACAAATTGCAAAAGGATTAGTCAGCAATTAAAAAAATAAAATGGTAAAACTCTTCATGGATTAAACATACCTACACGCTTACAATTACGCTACGCTTTAATGCAACTCTATAAATTAAATTATCAGTCTGTGATAAGGTCCCTATCTACAGCCAAAGCAGTTTGTGTACGTTATATATGTTTGATGATGGCATAGTGCACACTTGATTTTTTATCATTGACACAATTTCAATATTGTCTACTTAATTGTTTTAAAAATAGATGCCAATGTCAATACAAATAAATGCTTGCTTAATGAGTAAACTAAAAACTTTTCTCCGAATTCACAAAAATCGTATATATATTCTCGACCCATCGGTATATTTGAAAGGTCTGCATACACTGTTTCAACGTGAACATGGCATCTTTGGAAATTACAATAAAATCTTACCTCCGAAGAAAGTTAACGTTATTAACAACACAGAACACTTGCTCATTGGCTTTAAAAACATGTTTTTTGCGTCCTGATAATCAAATATGTATATTCAATTTGATAAAAAATGTATTTTGAACATTGTTTTTTATAGTATGAGCTAATCAAAATTAGAACGATTGTATAAAATTGTATCGCGATTGCTTGTTCGTGTGCGAAAATGATAAGACTTTTGTACATAACCGGAAGGCAAAACGTATCCTTATTTGCAAAGATTACCAATTAAAATATTTTCGTCACCGATAAACATCCAAATATCATTTGGCAGAATGTGATTATCCATTTTAAAATATTCAAAGTTAGTTATGTTCGTATGACGGTAAAAAATCTACGTGACATGAAAAACGCAGCGAGTCTGAAATTTTTGTAATTGTCTCATCAATTTGTTTTATTGAGTTCCTTAATTATACTTGTTCATGTCGATAAATTTGGAATCGACTGCATTAACAATCCATGTTATACATATGTAACGTGACGTCCGTACGTTATTGCCATCTGTATATGGGAGCGTAAGCATATTCCTCCATCTGCAAGCACTATGATATATAATCCGCTGACGTAATAAATGATTGTCAAGCCAGTCTCATTTCATCAGATCTAATATGAACCCAAATCAAACGTAACCACTAAAATACCTCGGGCAGAGCAACATGATTTACCTAAGGATTGCGAGTAAGACGTCATACATATACAAGTAGCGTCTTGTCGACCGTTCGACAACACGATCGCTTAAGGCAGTAAATATTTTAGCTACCACTCACTATAACGAATAACAACGTCGAAGGAAAATATTTTTTGTTCATATTTTTTATTTCAGAATATTAAAATGTGCGTCGAGTTGTGGACATGTTTTAGGTTGTAATCCTAGTCCGCACAGCCTTATCAGGCACGACACTTTCCGCTTTTATGTTTTGTCGTTTAAAGGAAGTTTTTTTAAACGAAAATCCAGTTCATTTTTGGCCGAAATAGACGACCATGATAAGCCTGTGAGGACTTCACATGCTAATCAGGTACGACAATTTACGCACATGCATTTACATCCGTTTTCCTATAGCGCGTCTCGATTAGTTTTAATAGCCTTAACTTTTGCTTAAAAATGGAGCCAATTAGTTATAAATTACTGAAAAATACAGGCCAACAAGGTAACTGCAATGGACTTATGTGACACTGGTTCGACTACAAGCGCTTCACGATGGTTTGCAATTGTTATGTATACGTCATGGCATAAACAAACTTCACATAAGACTATACACAACTTTTAAAAGAACTCACACGACCACAGACTTCTTTGATTGATAACAATCAGCTTCAATCCCTGTTAAACAAGTTTCAAAAGGTTGCAATTGTTATGTGAGAATAGTAAGATTTCAACGAACGAACGCGGGGAAATTAAAACGGATTGTTGTTATTGTTCCATTAACGAAAACAGCACACGGATGCCAGTAATAAAAAAGAAAACCAATGTTAATGAAATGAACTATAAAATATGTGGGGGTTACAAAACAAAATCATAGATAATGGTTATTTGGGGGTTATAACGCAACATCATAGATACTGGTTATTTGGGGGTTATAACACAAAATCATATATAATTATATATAATGGTTATACCAGTATCTTTTTCTATTTTGTTTAAAATAATCGGCCAATATATTAATATTAACAGTAGAAAAACAATCGTTCCATGTAACTTCATTGAGTGCCTTTTACACTGAAATACCCGATGCCCTTTGATGCTTTGCATCAATACTTATCTTGTAGAACGTGTGTGTACTTTGAGGTTTGGCAGACACGTCATGGCTTTTACAGTTCAATACCTCGGTAAGGTATGCCCGACATGCAACACTAGAAACCACGCAGTCAATAATTGTGCTAGCATATATAGGAAATATACCCATCATTCCACATATAACACAAAACATAGAACTATGAAACCGGTTGATGGCGATGCATGTGACGTCATGTCAGATATCTGGGGTGGTATTCCAAAAACATCTTAAGTCATTTCTTGAATAATTTCACTTAAGTTCAAAATTACAATGTTTTGTATTTCTTTACTAAATAAGGAAACACATATGTTTTTTTTGTATTCCTAAAATAACATTGGCATAATGATGTTATTTAAATGTATATCTTGATGCCAATCTATTGCAATATAAAATGAAACACTTTTCCCAATTTAAGGATAAGAATAAAATTTAACTTAAGATGCTTCTGGAATACGACCCCTGCACACAAGTTATACATACAACAGCATTTAGTTTTGATGGTAGAAAACATGTGGGAGCTTTGGAAGGAAAATATTTTTAGCATGGTCGGTAATTATACACATGCTGTGTTCAGTAAATAGAAAAGTTAACGAGATAAAGGAATCATTTGAAAAATTTCGTACAACATGAGCAACTTTAACACATATGAGACTAATTCTGGGAAAACTTGGCTTTATTAATGTGCTTAAAGTGTAGTCCCAAATGAGCCTGTTTAATCCGCACTGGCTTATCGGAGACAACACTATCCGCTTTTATGAAACCTTATTTTGATGAAATCTATTTACGTGAACATCTAGTTGCTTTACATGCAAACATGTATTAAGCCCGTTTTTCACAGTGCGCCGCTCAAATTATTGACAACGCAAATTGCAATTATGACCTTTATGTTATTGCACATAATATTGCTCTTAGCAACCATGTAAACGATGTATTATCACGCGAAACATGTGATATGCAATTTTCAAGCTTTTATTTGCTGTGACATGTGTGGGTATAAAAAAGACAAAGTAAATTGACGACCTAGAGTTATACTCACTACGTATATTAAATTTATTTGTATCAAGGATTTTTCCCCTTTTGCTATTGTCCTCAGAAAACAATACATGCAATAAATCGTCTGCTGAACCAGATTGCGGTAAAACGTCTTTGTTAAAGGTCTCATGCGAACTACTTGTTACTGTAAGTTATACAGAGGTGGTAATCACGTGATAGTGAAGAATGCGACCTTTATGCCGAGACAGGTATTTAAAGCCCTTTAAACCCTTCATTACTTGTATTTTTTTAATGCAACTCATTTTCCAGCCATTAAGAAAATATATTGAAATAAAACTATTACATACTAGTTGTGTTTTTGTTTGTTTAAGAATGCGGTTGCGTTTCCTTTTTCGAATTCCTTTATATAATGTGCAATCTGTGATGTCATATGTAGACGAACTGTATTGAGTTAACGTCAAGTCAAGTTTCAAAACAATGTTTGTGCAAAAAAAACAGCAAAAAAACCTTGTACTTAGCCTTGTAAACTGACATAACATGTTCATTGTTGCTTATTCGTCAAATACTGCTCTATAAGATCATGGTTCTGGGAAAATGGTGCTTAATGCATGTGCATAACCAGGTGCAGTAAGCGCAGGCTAATCAGGGACGACACTTAGCGCCTAGATTGGGTTTTTGTTTAGAAGGGTCATCCTTTAAACACAACATTACATAGAAGCGGAAAGTGTCTCCCTAATAATCCTGTGCGGACTGCACATGTTTATCTTGAAAGTCACTTGACGAAAATGCAGTAAAGGGTTCTCTCATGAAGGGGCTCATATCTTTCAACGCCTGGCATGTTTGTTTTGCCATGAAATGCAAGAGCTTACAGTGTTTAATATGATTCAAAACATTAAATTATAATAAACCTGCACATCCCAAAATCAGACCGACCTATGAATCCATTGTAATTTGTTGATTACGCGCAGGCACAGATACAACGAACAACGTGCAAAATCTTCGTGATGGAAGGAAACTTTTAAAAACGTTTTTAAATGTGACCTGCATAAAGTCCATGTAAAACTATGTATTGAATACAGTTTAAAATCGACGCAGTTTACAATAACGAGGCATATTTAATATATATTGCAATACGTATTTGTTTAAAATTGCTTTACCATTACAAAATGCATTGTTCAATGTAAAACATTATCGCTAGCTGCTGATGTTGAAATCATTTGGTTTATACTGAAGACATTTCAAACGGGTGTAAAAGTGGCATGTGGTCAGTCAGTAAACGAATCTCCGTTGTGCAACATTATATTCAATACTTCTACGTAAAAAGCAAACAAATGCGGTATGTTAATCGAATGATTATCACATTTGATTTTAACCACGTTTTGTTTTCAATAACAAAATCGCTCACAGTCAAACCATGCAGATACCAATATCGCACATGAAAATAAAACGTCCACTCCATAGTATCAATTTTATCGCAATTAAATTTAGAGATGCATCAAACCTTTCTGTAGATTGTATGACACATTTACAGTCTTAATTGTACCTCTTCAAGCATGTGCATACAGTGTGCGTAACGTGTCATTCTAGACCCAGCCAGAATGTGCACAGACTAAACGGGGACGAAACATTTCGTGACACTGGATGCTGGAAAGGAAAATGCTCATGTTTCATGAATATAATCCTTTCAGAAAGTTGTGTACTTACTCACAACATAAAAGATATACGTGTTTTAAATATACAAAACACGCGGGTGATACAAATGTTGAATCGATAGGGATTAATTCGGGATGTGACGCACAGATGGCGATAATCCCATGTTATGGACAGCTGTATTGCGCTAAGAGGTATTTCGTAGCTGTAACGACCGTTCGAAAGGTTTATATTAATGTACTTAAGCGCTTGGCAAAGAGGGAGCCAGGTTCATGTTTAAATTATTCTTCTTATGGTGGGTGTATGATAACTTATATTCGTTATGAACTTTATGAGTATTATCGTCATCGTGTTGCTGGTGATTTTTAACTGTAAGTTTTTTATGTCTTTAGTTAGTTAATTGAAACCTATTTATTTTAGTTCGATTGCATCGAAAGTCAAAGGCTTATTGCATGCTTTCGAGTCCGTTTCCACGGTAGATTCAGTAATAGATGTATTTGGGGAGTTATAAGAAACAGTACTTGGTGTATTTGGGGGGGGGGGTGGGTATCTAAAGAACGATCCTAATTTGGGGAGTACACGTGACATCCACATTCACTATGATACATTCTATGCAACTTAATATAATTATACATACATTTATATGTAAACTGTTATTTAAAAGTAAAATAACCTCCATAATAATTATATTCGAAACAATTGTTTGCATGTGTTAAATAGTATCTTTTCTCGAACTAGATTTTGTATTTTTAGACTAGTGTTCACACATTTGTTCGGCGTATTATATCTGGATTCCCTCTTCTAACTTTATCATAAGTGCAAACTATACTTGAGCTTAATATATATAATTTGACATTGCCAATAACTCCCATTTACATACGAAATGAAACATATACTTAAATCCGTTCGTCAAGAAAACAAATGGTTATAATTACATGACGCAATATGTTTTTTTTATATTGTATTGAAAATTTAACACTCGAAGACAACTTAGCAATATAAAGATGAAAACCAATTTAGTAGCAACCTATTAACGTGATACATTAGTTTGGGTAAATGTATTAAAACCAAGTAATACCAGTATTCATGAAAGATTAGGGTATCTGTGAAATATCGGTCCACTATTCACGTAAAGATCTGGGGAATCTGGGAACTATAGGTTCAATATTGAGTTTAATATATGGGAAACTGAGAATAACCGGTCCAATGCTCAGGTAAATATTTGGATAACAGGGTACTATAGATAAAAAATAGAGGTCAATATAAGGGAAGTTGCAACTATCGAGCGAATATTCAAGATTATATTTGAGAAACTGGAAACAGTTGGTGCATTATTCAGGTTAAGATTTCGGAAATAATGAACTATCATCCAATATTCAGGAGCTGATTTGGAAACTGGGAACAATTGGTCCACTTTTTGAGAATATATTTGTTGAAAAGTGGGGGCTATACATCCACTATTCAGAAGTAGATTAGAGAAACTGGGAACTGTCGGTCCACCAAGCCAGCTAAAAAGTACGTAACCATCGAGCATTTCTCTACTAATTTTTTTCACATTTGGGATGTGTTAGTGAATTAAATCCTGTAAACTCATAGTGTTATATTCACGGATCGGTCAACCGACAAAATCATCGAACATTTATTTCCCACCAATACTAATGATTTTACATGAGAACTACGTCGTGTTTCCGACGCTGCCCGAAGCCAATCTTGCGTTTGCTCGTAAATGTTCGGATATCGAAACGGACGATTCACATGGAATATATTGTCACACAAAAAAATAAAAACGAGCATTGTTTATCTCGTTAAATGTATGTTACCATACCACATCTAGCGTTGAAAGTTTGGCTATCGCTTTAAGGAACACTGATTTTAACGGTGTATCTTTATTTAGCGACATATTCGTTGATTTTGAATATTTATGTGACTTTAAATATAAACCTTTCATTTACTATATAAAGAAGTGAAACTCCAGCTACTGGAGTAGTATTGAATTATTATTATAAACAGTTAGTAGGTCCTTTATTTAAGGCAAGTGACCGATTGCCCAAACAGTACAAAACAGCACAATACAGCACAATACAAAACAACATAAACACAAATAAGAATAAAGCTGGGGTCACCGCCTTGGAACGCCTTAGAGAGAAAGAGTTATGACGTAATTGACAAGCGAAGACACAATGACGTGAACGAAATCCAGGGGCAGTACTGTAAAGTAAAAATAAAAATATTAATGGGGCGGTACTGCAAAATCGAACTACTAATAAAACAAGTTTAAGAGATTAAATATTAATAATCAAATGTATAAAAATGGTAATTCCATTAAAGCGACATTATTGGAATCAAACAGTATATAGGTGTTTTGACAACTGACGACAGAAATGATTGATGTAAGATGTGTGTCTAAATGTAGTTTTCATGCAGATTTGTGCAAACGACACACTGACACAATTATCCTCAAATGTGAAAAATGCCCATAATATCATTAATGATTCGAAATTTTAAGAGAAGAAAGATATAGTGAATCAAAACCATTATGCACGTGTTTTTTAAGTATATCAGCATCATATCCTTTTGATAAAAACGAGTTAATTAAATTGAACAGTTTAATATGAACATTTTCTTTGACATATTTTAATTTGCGGACACGCTTCAAAACATCTCCATAAAATGATGGATGGGAAATTCCATAATTTAAATGCCATTTTAAAGAAACATTATATTTTGAAATTAAATCACCATACTTTGAGTGAAATCTAGCTTCTTAGGTTATGATACAAAAAGCCTTGTTTTAGCAATTTCTTTGTTAATATAAGATTACGATCATTAAAATCTTTAATACATGAACATGCTCTGGCATAACGTACCAACTGCGAATGTAAATACCATAGGAAGGTCCTTTAGGGATGTTGCCATCTAGGAACGGAAAATTCACAATTTCAAAGTTAAGTCGTCCCGTTTGTCGTATAAACTAGTTTTCATCATATTATTATTAATAGTTAGATGTAAGTCTAAATACGCAGCGTCTGTATTGGATGGAGACGATCTATTTAAGACTAGTTCGTTTGGGTAGATTTTGTGAATATATTGTTCATATAATGGATTATCTAAATTAAGTATGTCATCAATGTACCTACTAGTAAGGTTAAAACATTGAATCAAATCTACTTGTTTAGTTTAGATAATTCTAACATAAATTCGCTTTCATAACAATATAAAAAAAGATCAGCTATAAGTGGCGCACAATTAGTACCCATAGGAACGCCACTAATTTATTTAAATATTTTACCATTAAATTCAGCAAACAAGTTATCCTGAAGAAAAGTAAGTCCTGCACAAAAGTCAAGACCAGTCCAAATGATGTAATTATCTAATATCTTATTAGTAAAAAAAGCTGTTTTAGTGTTTAAAGCTAGATATGAACACTTCTCTCTAGCAAATGTTTTTTCAATCAAAGAAACAAGTTTGGATTTTATTAAAGCATAAGGAAGCGTTGTATATAGTGTAGAAAGATCATAAGTGCTTACTTGTGACACCTTATATTTTTTTCATTTCAATTTTATCAATAACTTCTAAGGTGTTTTTTATTGACCAAAATAGGTTAATATTACTATTTTCATTAACTTTATTACAATATTTATCTATTTGATATCTAATAGCACTCAATGCAGATGTAAGATACACTGATAATTGCTTGGTGGCACAAGACACTGAATTAGCGATAAAAACGACTTTTATATGGCGTTTAATGTAATTTAGGTATCCAGTAAAGTGATGGCAATTTCTTGTCAGTAATATTGACTATTACATTTATGTTTTTGCATTCGGCAATATGGTCGGCAATAATTTCATTAGGTCGCTTATTGTAATCACAATATGATGTAGTTTGTGAAAGTTCTTGTGAATTAGTTTGAACATAAAATACTCGTCATATTATTAAAACATTATAAGCAGCCTTATCAGCAGGAACTATGACGAATTTAGATTTTGTAGTCTTCAAGCAATTAACAGAGATTTTGTTTATTAAATTTAGGTGAATGTGGTAAGGCCAAAGGATTTGTATCATAAAAATATATTTTATTCATGGCCATACTAAATATTTTTGTTTTCCAATCATTGAGTGCAGTGATTTCAGCATTTTCCTTCCTGCACCATTTAGTGCAATAATCCTGTAAGGATGTTACGATTTCTTAATGCAGTCATCAAAATCAACAGGGATAGGCAATCTATACTTAGGGCCTCTGCGTAGTTCTAAGGTTTTTATTTTGAATGAAATAAGGTCCCCAGTAAAAACACGTCCAACTGGACCATATATATATTTGGAACTAGAACAGTTCACATGATGTAGGACAATGTCTTATTACAATTAATATTGTTGGAAATAAAATTATAATTAAAAACGATTCTTCTTACGGTTTACTATATTTGTAGCAAATAAGTGGTTATTCAGTATAGCGGAAATAAGGGGAAATCAACCGACGTACATTTTTATCATGAATATTTGTGGAAGGTCAATTTAAATCAAGACCTTGTTACCAAAACTCCCAATTTGGATACTCACATTTTATAGGTTCTTGTTAAGTGCATTTCAATAAAGGTTTAAGATAGTAGTCAGTTGAAGATTCAATAATTACAAGCACATGTCATTATAGAGTGTCAGAGTGAAGTCAAGGTATAAATAAGTTTACATTCCTTTATCAATATGCACCAACGAAGAAACAGAAAGAGAGGCAACGTTGCACTTAGTAATTTATGTTACCCCCATTTTGTACTAATTGTATGCAGTCATTAAAGAAAGCAGACGTTTAAATTACGCCTTAAGTTACCATTTTTCCTAATGCCGTGTGTGAACGTTTATTTCTTAGGGACGTTACTAAACATGAGGAAATTGAATTAAATCGATATTTATTTTTAGAAATAGTTCCAAACATTTAGAATAGTATTCATTTAATCCAAGTGGGTAAGCTGAGTGCAAACGTTTAATCCATTCAAATTCCGCATGCACCTTGCTTTAATTGGCACTGATTTGAAGTACTATTATTAAAAAAAATAAAGTTGTTCCACAGGTTGAATTGAAATATGTGTCACGCTAGGACCCGTTTTATTAAAGTGCTGCTGTGTAAATGCAGTTGTAAAAATTATTGTTATTTTAATTTAATAAAAAAAGTTCCCTAAAAACGTGTTTTAAGTGATCTACCAGTCTGCCCACACGTATTGCGCACTACAACAGGGTACATTCAA
Source organism: Dreissena polymorpha (assembly GCF_020536995.1). Classification (NCBI taxonomy): domain Eukaryota; kingdom Metazoa; phylum Mollusca; class Bivalvia; order Myida; family Dreissenidae; genus Dreissena; species Dreissena polymorpha. The sequence goes on along the minus strand of NC_068365.1, from coordinate 68,898,142 downwards.
GTAATGGCATAAACCACATGCATAGAAATTCATGAGACATCGGATT